>NW_009929914.1:47593-56316 GCF_000696875.1 Nestor notabilis | reverse complement strand
GAAGCAGCTTTTTGCCTCTCTGGCTAAGCTTTCCCAAAATGGCTCCATGTTTTACCTCTGCTCCCAGAAAACAGCAAAACTTGCTTGCCTGACGTGGGCTTAGGCAATGGATCTCGTGGGAATCCTGCCTTGCTCCCCTGATCGTTTCCCCAGCCAGATGCCCAGGCAGAGCATCTATCTTTGTCTTCCAACCTGAGGTGCTGTCTTTTCAGTAATTAAATGAGGAACATCATCTCTTTATATTTCTGTCAGCCGATTTCAAATTAAAAAGGGACCTATAGGACCAAGAAGAACCTATCCTCCCTTTGGGGATCGCCTGCCTTTTGATTTGAAGTTTTTTGCAGGCTGGTAATTCCATCTGAAGGTCTCCTGTGATACTGCGGTAACCCTTGGATGCTATTCAAGTGCATCCTGGCCCCTGGTGTGTGCTCATTGCCTCCTAATTGCTCCAAATAAGTTGGGAATGATGAAATTAAAGTGCCATTGATATCAGGCAGCCCTGGCACACTGCAGTTACCGGCAAGTGAGGGAAGTGGACAGATGGGGAGATGTTAGGATAATAGGTATTAAATGCAGATTTTACCCTGTTTGGGATCCCCATCTAAGCACAGTTCAACTCAGCCCAGCAAGCTTGGCAGCTTCCGTGCTGGTGCCCCAGCTGAGCATTTGGCATGGGTTGAGTACAGACAGGACATAAAACTGAATAACCTCCCTTGGTTCCCTGGAGATTCCTTGATATTGCGCTCTCCAGGGGTGAGTGTATCCAGGATCCAGGCAAAATAACCCTGAAGCCACACAACGTCCTCGGTCTGTGAATCCTCAGTTGCCAGCCCTTGGGGCAATGTGGTTGAGCTGAAGCAAGTAGGCACAGTCTGTTGGGTCTGTGCTGGTTCATCAGGCAGGCAGGCCTTGTCCTGATGTTCACTCTGGTCATCTGTAATGGACTGAGAGCTGAGGTTTGGGTCCTTGCCCCACTGTGGGGACAGCACTGGCAGAGATGATGGTAGGGAGGATATGGGAGCTGGCCTGGGGAGAGACAGATGTGGTTGATGTCATTCAGTAGCTCCTCTTGTGCTCTGCTCACCTGGAAATGCCACTGCCTTTAGTTTTCTTTGCTCTGAAAGAGAAGAAACTTGAGTTTTAGCATGTGTAGTCAAAAGAGCAATACCATGTTCTTGGCTGGCAGTGTTACTGTGTCCCATAGGAGCAGAGGGGCCTGGATAGGACCTGAATTCAGATCTGAAGCAAAGGCAACTTTGTGACTCAGTTCCCACTCAGAATAGACTCATTGCATGATCTATGGGGTGAAATTCAAGTTATGGGGCAATGCAGCCCAAGAATCCAACCCTCATCCCCATGACTGAGTATCCCACCCCTGATCCTGCAGTGAGAGCTGCCAACATGTGGTATAACATGATGCTCAAGAAGAGCATCTTGGCCAGAAGAAGTTTTGGAGCCTGCAGCGGGCTGCTGGTCCCAGAACTACAGGTAAGGATGAGCTTCATCAGCCTGCAAGAACTTGTGTAGCCTTAAAGGAGTGTCTAGCTCTGTGACTGTGGTGAATAGTTTTCAGGGATGGATGGCAGGTACAGCACAGCACTTCTCTTTCCAAGGAAATGCCAATCATTTTAATCACTTGCCGGAGATTTGGGTCCAGTCCAGCCACCTGGCTTTGGATAATAACTCTCCCAAGGCTTCTTGAGCTAGTCTTGTGAGGCACTGGTGTCATTGGGACACTTGAAATGGATGGGAGGTGCACTGGCATGGCAGCCAGCTGGCCTGCAGGATGGATGGCTGGTTGCAGAGTGACGGAAGGTTAGATTTGCTCGGTCCAAGCCAATTCTATTCCTGTAACAGGCCTTGGCTGTGACTTCAGCTTCCCCATGGCTCAGCGGATGCTCGCCTCGGGGCCTCTTGCACAAGCTTTGGGTTGAGATGGCTCCTGGGCAGCCCTCCAGGCTCAGGGCTGATCTTTAGGAGGAGTTCAAGACCTTTGAATTCCACCTATTGCATGTTTAAGGGCCAAATGAGACAATTCATGACCGACTGCTCTGATCAGTTGTGCAGCAGAGGCCAGAAACTGTCCCCTGTAGATTCCTTTATCAGTGCAGTAAATTTGGGCGCATCCAAGCGGTTCCCTTGGACATGGTTCCCAAGGACATGGGAGCTGCAGGGCAGGGCTCTGCGGCAGCCAGGAGAGGTCTAGTGGAGCTGCAGAGACACCTATCTGTTTCTAGCTGGGGCATTGGGAGCAGTCCTCTGGTTAAGGATGTTCCTGGATGCCTGATGCTGCTGACATCCTGCTCTGGGGTGCAAAAAGTCTGTTTGCACAGGATCATGGACCAGCCCTGGGCTGGTCCCCATCTCTGAGTGTCCATACATACCTCTCCAACACGTGGCATCTCCAAGCAAACAGCTCCTGCTGTAGGAAGTGGGCACAGTGGCTGTAAATGCCTATAGGCAGGAAATACCTGGGGTTTGGAGGCATTTGGGTGATCATTCATGGAGGTAACTTTCCCTAGAGGATCTCCCAGCTGCGGGGGTGCGAGCAGGATGCTGTGTGCTCTCTGGGCAGTCCGTAGGCTTGTCTCCTTAATGCTCAGCACCCTGTGGTCCTGTTCAGGGCTGCCCTCCCAGCCATGCTGCTGCTCCTTCTGCTCGAGTAGGAGCCCCAGCCGCTCTGCAGTTGTGCCACAGCCCAGCACACTGAATTATTGACAACAGGCAGTGTATGTGCTGGTTGCACTGCGACCTTGAGATCCCTTCTCACTGCTCCCTCCTGCCTTTGTGCTGTCTGGAGCCGAGTTAATCCCTTTCTCCTTGTCTTGCATCTTGTGTCAGCTCATCTCTGCTTCTGCCTTATCTTTGTCTGCTTCCCCTCAGCCCCTTCCAGGAGGTGACTGCCTCTGGGCTTGGTGCCTTGGGCTGGGACTGGTGTATGCCAGCTCCCACTGGGAGCCATCGCCTGCTCTGCGTGGCTGAGCACAGTATGGTACATCCATGGTACACTGAGCACTTTGGCCAGTGCTGAAGTTGGCTGTTCCTGTTGGGCAAGGAGGGGAGGAAGGAGCAGTGCTGGGTGGGAAGCCCTGGTGCGCTGGGCTTGGCATGGCTGTGGAGCAGGAAGGGAGCACTGCTGGCTGTTCCCACAGGAGCTGTCACCCTGTATGACCCCCTTCTTGGCCTCTTCAGCTCTCGTGGCTGACAAGAGCTGTGAAGAAAGCTGAGTGGGCACCAGGGCTTGTTTTACCACCAGGAACTGCCTGATGCTCTAGACAACTGCCTTGCTGGTCAGTGCTGTGTGAAGCCTGGGCACAGCATCATCTGGGGGAGCTTCACTTCTGGGGAGCAGATCCCTTGGGTTGCTCCAGCTAAGTGCTGGCATGGTGGTACGGGTGCAGTTTGTCACACAAGGACTCTGCTGGTTGGACCAAACCTCAGTATCCCATGGGCTTTGCATCCCCTCCAAACAAGTGCAGGTCTCAGAGATACTGTCTGGCACACACACAGTAACAACAGTGGGTTGTTACTGATCCCGCCTTGGCCTGGGTGCCCAGAGATGTGTGGCATTGCCCACCACCTGCAGGGCAGTAGGTGGAAGGAAGGAAGGACTTGTTTTCCCATCTTGATCCTTCATTGCTGACATTTTGTGGAGTCTTTCACCCAGAGGTGAAAGACACTCACCGTGGCCACCTTTAGCAGCTGCTTCTCTGCATTGTGGGTTGTAAATGTCCCCTTAATTTAGTGCCTGCAGTGCACTAAAGCAGCAACCTTAGCACAGCCTCTGCATAATAACCAAAGAGGCTCTAGATCCCTTGCTCTCAAGGCTGCTCTCCTTGTCTGCTGTAGCTCCAGTGGCTGATGTCTCTCTTGCCTAAGTAGTGCCTCTGCTCTGTCCCTCCTGGGTATCACAGCCAGCTCTGCTCCTGGAGATGGAGCCAGCCAGTAACAGCAGCAGGATCCTGCCCTGGGGTCAGATGCAGGTGCGTTCCCTGCATGGCTCAGGGATCTTGCCCCATCTAAGCTGGTCACTGAAGCACCGTGCTGCTCCTCACACCAGGCTGCACCTCTGCCCCAGCATCGAGCCTTCCCACAACTTGCTTTTGAAGGGTAACTCCCTGTTAAATAGAGAGATTTAGCCTAATCCAGCCAGGCAGGTGAGTCCAGACAGTGAAGCACTCCCCAAATGTTTCATTGCTTTTGGCTAAACTCACTAGTGGAAGGTGGTTTTTCTCCTTCACAGAAGGGGGGAACAGCTCTGACCTTTAGGGGAGAAATGATGAAGGCTCAGTTTTCTCGGAGTTTTCTTTCCTTTTTTTGTTGCTATTTTTCTTGCAAAATATTCAAGTTGAGAGGTATTTTTTGCTTAAACAATTTATACCCAGTGGATAGATTTATTCCATTCATCTGCCAGCCACAAGAAAGCCCCATTATTCCCCGTGGCATGGCTTTTTTTTTTTCCTCAGTACTCATAAATACTCTTTGCTAAATCTCAGTTTCTATTCCTTGCAAACATGAGGGACCAGGTCCTCCTGGCCCGTTCGTGACGCTGGATTTGCCTCCTGGTACCCACCTCACCTCCATTGCTGGCCTGGCCCTAGGTAAATCCAAGTGATGCTCAGGACCTGCTCCTCAATCTCCCTCTGTCTGCCCATGCCAGATCCCATTCTGCTCCCTTGTTACATCCATCTCTTGGGGACGAAGGCTGTGTAAAGACTTGCTTGTTTTGGATGTCCTTGGCTGCTTTGGAGGCAGCACTTCTAAATCCCCCCCCAGCTGCTCCCTCTTGTGTCTGTGCTCCCAACAAACCCTCTGCTGTCCGGGCTTTTAGTAGGAACAGGGCAACAAATGGATTTCCAAGCTCCTGCATGGTTTAGCATCCTTCAAGGGAGAAGGGGAGAACGTGAAGATTGAGTTTGGTTCTGAATGATTCATATGAACGCATGTGGCAGGAACGCAGTGAGTGTTTGGGATTGACATCAGAGTCAGGACTGGGGGTAGGTAAAAAAGTGAAGCGATGCTTAAAATGAAAAGTGGGCTCAGAGAGGGAAAAGGGAGATATTTTCTATCAAATACACCCAAACTGGCTGGTTTTAGTGCTTACTGATCACTCGTTGCAGTTTTCTGGCTGGCTCTAGTGCTTTTGCTTTCTGTAGAGCTCAGGTTTGCAGCCTCCTCACCTTTCTATAGCACAATGTTTTCAGGACCAGATGGGCTTAATTTCCGCTTGCCACCCCCTGAACTTGGAGGAGGTTTGAGTTTGGAGCAGGTCTGCCTCTTATTCCATGTAATTCCATCCAGCAGAGCCCTGCCTGCAGGCAGCCAGGTCTGCCCTGCCCTGTGGACGTGCTGAGGACCTGGCAAATCCCCCTCTCCATGCCAAGGAGGTCTTTCTGAAGTAAGGCTTTTCTCTCCTAGCAGATAAATCTGTCTCTGTGCTACCTTAGCCGTAGCAGTGGCTGAGCATCATCTTATGGGCTGATACTGTTGAGATGCTTAGTCTAAGCTTCATCTAATCCTCTTTCATCTAGCAATCAGGCTAGTGATCTCCTGGAAACAGGTTTCCTGACACCAGTCTTGGCATTCTGTTGTGCGTGCTCAGGCTGGAAGGGTGATGCTTCTGCAGTGTCCTGGTACTGCTGCCCCTGAACTGAGCCACAGGCAAAAAGGGGAAAGGAAAGGAAGTTTCTAACCTGAACTCTACCTAATCGGTGGATTTTGGGTTTAGGTGTTGGCTCTTGTTCTCATAGGATTTTGTGGTGTGTGATTTCCTTGCCTGGCTTCCTGTGGAATAGAAACCATGTTTTTATACCCATGACTTTGGGTTGGATTCAAGGTTAGGGTTGTGGTTTTGGGAATGCCCTCCTGATTTTGGCCTGGTTTGCTTTTCTGCTGGTGCACCCCAGGAATCCTGAGCTTTTTGGGGAGCAGTGGCAAACCTTGTATATTTCCATTTCCTTTCTGTGTGTGGAGGCCCTGAATTCAAGGCAGAATTTGGGGCTGCCAGGCTCTGGTTGTGCTTGAAAACCCTTGGGCTGTGAATGTTGCAATCAAAACCTGATTCCTGCTTGGTGAAAGTGGGAGTGTTGTGTGTGTGGTTGTGGTTTCAGTGCCCTCCAGCATTCCAACATCACTTAGACACCCATCTGGGGGACAGGCCTTGGTGTAGGGATGGTGGCTAGACCTTATCCCAGGGATCTGATTTTTGACCAGCTCTGGGATTAACATCATCCCTCCTTGAGCAAGTGAGGTCGAGTGGGCAGAGCTCTCCATAATGACTGTCTGCTTATGCTGCTGTAGTGTGGGCTAGATGCAATGATCCATGCCTCTGGGTAGAGGGGAGTGAGCAACCATCTGGAGATGGTCCCTTGGATTGGGTTTGCTGCTGGTGTGATCCTTCAGGAGTCCTCCTGCTTCTCTTGTGTGGCCATGGACATGGAAAGCCCTGATCTGACAAACAGAATGGCGAGTGCACCTTGAGAGCAGGGCAAGAGGTGATGGGAACCATTTCATGGTGGGGAAAGTGGAGCCAGGGAACAGACCTGACACCAGCCAGGGCTGCTTGCTGCTACCACCTTGCCCTAATCCCTTCACTCTGCTTGGCCTCAGCCCCCAACACCTCCCTCTTTTGCCCCAGTTGGATGTTTCTCTCTTCAGCACCTTCTCACGCTCTCCCCATCCTCCCCGTGCAGGGCTGCGTGTCCAGGGCTGAGCGAGGTGCCCCGCTGCTGCGCTTTGGGTCCCATGAGACAGGCAGGACCACGCTGTCCATCCCGCCTGGGGCTGCAGCGCCCCACTCTTCCTCTGCTGCACAGGAAGCCCCTCCAGCACCCGGAACGAAGCTGCAGAGCTCTGCTGCCACGGTGAGTCCCTGGGCTTCTGCTTTCTTGTCCTTGTGGAGAAGAACCAGGGTCTGCTCCCTTGGTTGCTCCACGTGCATCTCCTCGCTGCAGCAGGCCTGTGAAACGGGCTCCGAGCGAGCAGCTTATGCACCAAATAACTCAGGTTTCAGTCAACAGAAGCAGCTCACGAATTCAGGTTGTATTTAGCAAGTGGTTTTGGCTGGGGGAAAAAAAAGTGAAACACTGAAAAGTTTGATTTTGACATTTTCCAAATGAAACCTTTCAGCCATCTGTTCCGAGATGACATTTCGTTTTGAGTTTTTTCTAGGAGGCTTTTTTTTTCAGTGTGGGGGGGAAGCCACCTACAAACAAAATGAAAGCTTCACTTCAGACCAAACAAAACGCTTCATTCAGCCCCACATTATCACTGGGGGGTTAAAATACGGCAAAGGATAAAAAAGCCCACTTCGTTCAACCTGAATTCCTTTCTTCTCTCCATTTGGCTACCAAAACAAGGAATCAAACCCTGATTCCCCTTGTTTTCCCTGCCTTTATCCTCAGAATAAGCCTGGGGTTGGAGGGTGGTGGAATGGGTTTTACACCACGGTTGCAGGAGGAGGGAGCTTTGTCTTCAGGGCAGAAAGCAGGGAAGTGGTGGCTGCAAAACCTGCGAGCAAGGGAGGTACTACACACTGTTGGGGTTTTTTTGAGTGAGAGCTTGGGAAGAGCCTGTGGTGGCAGAACATGTTGTACCAATGACTTCAGGGATGGCAGGAGAGGCTGCGGGAGCTAATTTTAGCTACAGCAGAAAGCTTGTGCCTGAGAGGAGAGCATGCTGTGCTGAGCATCCCAGGGATGCGATGGAGCCCTGAGGCTGTGGTGGTGGCCACTGGTACCCTGCCACATCCTGGCTGCTGCTGGGTGCCCCGGATGGGTGGCAGGTCCCAGCCAGCCCTGTTATCTCAGTGCTTTCCCTGTCCCCTGTTTCAGAGAGTCCAGTTTGAGGGGAGTGAGAAACAAATGTTATATTGAAGGGACCTTCTGGTTTGTGTGGTCGAAGCATGGAGGGATGGGTTCAAACATCTCCGCTTGGGTTGGAGTTAGATGTAGCAAAGTTATAGGAATGAGAACCTCCTATCCCAGCAGCACCATGGCTTACAGAAGCTTAGCGCTTGGGCATTGAGGGCCACAAGCTGCCAGTGTGAGGCAGAGGGACTGTGCCTTGTGGTGAACAAGAACCTACCCATGGGGCTGCAAAAGCAGCCTGAACAGGCTCCTTTTGGCCCTTCAGTGTCAAGGAGGAGTAATAGAATCAACCAGGTTGGAGAAGACCCTTAAGATCATCAATCCAACCATTCCCAGCAGTGCCAAGGCCACCACTAACCCCCGGCACTGAGGCCTTGGTTACACGGGCTGTGAACACTTGCGGGGACGGTGACTCCAGCCCTGCCCTGGGCAGCCTGTGGTTCCTCATCTCCAGCTAAACCTCCCCTGGTGCAGCTTGAGGCTGTTTCCTATTGTCCTATCTGACCAGACTTGCCAAATCCCATCCCTATGAGCACTGGGGTAGTCCTGCCACCATGCTCTCAGCTCAGTTGAAAGCTACCTAGAGAAAGAGGCTGCACTTTAGATTTACTACACCCTCTCCACCCCCAGCTTATCCCAAATGTGACTTTTATCAGCTGTTGCATAGCAGAAGTGCTGGATGTGGAGGCATGTGCTGGAAGGGACATGGCTGTGCTTGGCCCGGGCTGCCAGGCTCCTCCCTGGCGTGGGGCTGTACCTGCCTTGCGATGGCTCATGCCCTTCACCAGGAAGGAGGATTGAAGGGCTGAGTCGTAGTGGGGAGAGTAGGAGAGACCCAGAATGGTGCCATAAACA
>NW_009929914.1:30349-47571 GCF_000696875.1 Nestor notabilis | reverse complement strand
ATCCACCACCGGTTCCCTGGGAGGAGCGCGGTGCTGGCACATCCCGGCTCCCGGCAGCCTGAGCGAGCAGGACTCCCACTGCAGCAGAAAGCCTTAAAACACAGCGAGTACCAGGCAGGTGTCTCAGTATGTGGTGGGACAGCAGGTGTTTGATATCCATCCTTGTGTGCTCCCCTGCTTTTGTCAGCACCGGCTCCCTGCTGGAGCATGACAGGGAAGCTGCATTTGTTGCACAGGCAGAAACTGGCTGTTGAGAGCTATGTGAGATCAGAGGGGATGGAGGGTTGCTGTGGATCTGAAGCCAGTGTCTGCCCTTGTTTGGAGGGGAGCCAGTTGTGCCTAAACCTCTGCCTGCTGGTTTGCTCGTGGCTGAGCACCCAGGGTGTGGTGGGGAGGGAGGTCCCTGTGGTCTCTTTGCCTAAGGAGCTCAGCTCTGCTGCTGGGTGCCTGGAGCAGGGACCAGCCTGTGGGATGTGAGGTAGATGCATGGAGGCAATGCTTATGGGGCTCTGCGTTCCCGCGTGTGGTGTGGGCCTGGAAGATGGTGGGTTAGAGGAGGGGGTTATCCCACAGGGAATCCCTCCAGCCTCTTTGGGAGGGTCTTTCCACAGACCCTTACAGAAAGCCCCTGAAACCTGCTGAATCATTTACCTCTGGTTTTGCATTTAATATTCCCATCTTCCATTTCTGTTTTCATCTCTCCTTCTTTCCCCCCATCTTTATCAGTAGCTAATGAAACAGGGAGAAACCCAATTCATACAGTAATTAAATTTACTTAGTGGGTATTCAGCTGGAGTAATGAGAAGTTTAATTCAATGATTAGTTTTTTCTTTCATTAATTAAAAATGGATCAACAGTGCAGTTACAGTGGGCTGCATTGATCCTCCTTGTGGAAAGCTGCTGATGGAGGAGGAGGAAGGAAGGAAGGCTTATCTTTTCTGTCCTCCCTGGGTGCTCTCCCTACACACAGATGCCTTTATCGTCCTTTGTCTCTCATTGACCCCTCTGTCTCAGTGTCCCTGCCTCTGTCTAGGTAAGGGATGCTGGGGGCAGTGATGGAGGAGTGGGGGACAGCCCCACACAGGTCCTGTCCCCAGAAGCTGCCTTTCAGCTTAAAGGGATTTGTAATACTTGCTGTGGGTGGAAGATTGAAAAGCAGGTCCCAGCCCATAAAAGGTTTGGGGTGGGAGAGTTGTTTTCCTTCCCAGCTAAACAGATTTTGAGCCATTTAAACATTTTAAACTCATAAACATGTTTTTAGTCTTTTAAAAGAAGTGATGTGTGAAAGCAAAAATAAATAAATAAACCAAATAAGTTGTTTCCTTTTTTCTTTTTTCAGTGCTTTCTGCAGGCTCTTGAGCAGCATTAGGACCTCAGATGTCCTTTGAAGCATGATGGGCATGTTGGGCAGATTGCATTCCCCTAAAGCATGGGTTTGCTCCTAGTTTTTACATGGAAGGTTTATTTTGGTAGCTTTGGGGATTGTTGTAAGGTTTAAGTATTGACTACAACCCCCATAGAAACTCACAGAATGGGAATAAAAGCCCCCGCAACAAACAATGAACCATGAATCGGTCTTACAAGATGCAGTCTGTGCAGAAGCTCTGTGTGTAAGGGGGTGGCTCAGGTGGAGAGAGCGCTGCATCCCCCTTTGCCTCTGCCCTCCCTGCCCCATGCGTCTTCCAAATCATCTTTCCCCTGCTGCTGTTGCAGAGACTGAGTGAGGGTGAGAATTAGCTAAGGGCTGGGGGCAGTGAGCACCCGGCTTTAAAGCCAGTAAGTGCCAAGGGCACTCGACACCTCTGGAAATGAGCTGGTTCTGCTTTCCTTGGGTTATCTCAGCTGATAACTGCTTTGGAAGAGCAGGTGAGAGGCTCCTGGTCAGCCCGGTGCTATGTCCCTGTGCTGGCAAGGGCAGGCAGAGTCCCACAGCAGTGCTCCTGTCTCCTGAGGCTCCTCTGTGCTTGTGGAGCTGCTCAGGACTTGAAGAAATAATTCCTTGTTTGAAAAAAAGGGGGAATATGTCCCCTGCTTTGACTTTGTCCCTGAAACAGTGAAAATCGTGATGGAAAATGGTTTCTGGCAGTATAAAAGGTGAATGTGGGATGCTTCTCTTTCCATGTGTGACAGGATAGTCCCAGCTGTGGTACCACCTCTCCAGCATGTCCCTGGCTAATCTGGAGCTCCTGGCATCTGGCACAGCCCAACCTGTTAGCCCCAGGGAGGTGTGACTGTGCTTTGCCCTGGACAGTGTTTTGGGCTGGCCTTGGCTGCAATACAGCACCTCCAAATCCCAGTGCATCTGTGGGAGGACCCCCAAACACCACAGGTCCATGGGATAGCGTCCCCCATTGATGTGGTCCTGAGCTGTGAGACCCTGCTGCAGTTCTGGTGCTTTGCAATTCCTGTCCTGTGTGGTGCATTTCATCACTTGGCACAACCTGGAGCCACCGAGGCTGGATGCAGGGATGCAGCCAGGGGCTGAGCTGCCTGCCCAGGGGTGCTTACTGAGGGCAGCGTGAGCCCATGCTGGCTAGTCAGTGCTATCTGGCTTTGCAGACAGCCACAGCACTGTTTTACAACAGTGTGTTTTTCAGAGGGCTTTTGCATGTGTTTCTTGAGAGATCACTGCAAATGATTCCCAAGTGCTCTGGCCCAAATCTGTCCCAGTAGCTGTCAGCAGATCAATGCTCTGCTAAGTACAGGCCTGCTCTATTTCCATGGGAAAATGGCTTCAGTTAAGCAGTTCATTCTGGGCCTTTCAGCAGCAAGTCCACTAAATTTTGGTAGTTGTGTTTTTCTGTCTGTTGCAGCCTGATTTAAAGCTTTTTAAATACCAGCTCAGATGAAGATTAAGCTGGGAGAGGGAGAGGGGAAAAGCCTTCGCAGCTCTTGAATTTCTCCTCCTGTTAGCCTCTCAAATGCCAGGTTTAAAGCCCTAATTGCAGTATCGTTTTGCCCACAGTGCATGAGTGGAAAGCAGAGGAGAGGCCAAAGCCCAGCGTGCCCCTGGCATCCGACTGCCCAGCATCCTGCCTTCATCTGACCTGGGTAGGTGGCACACGAGCTCGGGCACTGTTGTATTGCTGAGCATGTGGCACTTCATACCTCTGTCATGCTGAGTCTGGGACTGGAATGGTTTCTGCTGCCGTAAGTGAGGTAGAAATGCCTTCTCCCCCCTGTAGTCCAGGGCTGCTACCCAGCCCTGCCGGGGCATGAGGCAGTGCAGCTTTCAACCAGGCTCTGTTCTGTGTGTCTGGAACAGGTAGGAAATGTTCTGCACAGGGGAGGGTTTTACCAGGAAACATCCAAAATGAGTACGTGGACAGTGGCGCTGATGAGAAAGAAGGACTTTGTCGTGGGGTTGTACTGCTCTGCTTAAGTGGGTGGCTTTGCTCTGCCTTGGGTTACACGGTGAGGGGCAAATGCTGCCCTGCATGGAGAGAGCCATGGAGAGCTGGGCACTGCAGCCTGGGGGATGCTGGGCTTCATCTTCCAGGAGAGGGCAGGCAAGAGGGTCCTCAAAAGGCAGTGCTTTGAAATGTCTCTATTACCATGTCATAGCACCCATGCTCTCCTCACTGACCCAGCCTCCTTCCAGCGCCTTTGCTGGGACAGTTGAAAGAAATGGGAGCAGGTTCCAGCTTGTACTGTACATACAAATCCTCACATGGAATCTGTGAACTGTCAGCTTGATGCAGGCAATGTGTGAGACTGCAAACATCAGAGCTGACTGGGCTAAGGCGGTTCCCAGGGTGTCAGTCCTCGAGAGAGGAAAAAGGCATCTCGAGCAGAATTCTGAATTCCTGATAGGAAAAATAACTTGAGATGATTCAAGCATCTCTTATGTGCCAGAGCTGGGGGGGGATTGTTCAAATTGGATGTTGTCCCAGCTGGTATGAGATGATGGGGAGTGCTGTGATCTCTGCTCCGCAGAAGTGGTGCCACAGGGAGGGAGGCCTCTGCTTGGGGCAGGCATGTCCCACGCCTGGTTGAGAGGAAAAAGAGTCAAAGCAGAGTGAGGCAGAACTGGCTTTCATACTGACACGTGCACACAGATATGTAATTTCCCTTTTCCATCATGTTCTTTGCTCAAAGCAAAGAGCAGGCTGCAGAGGCTCAACCTGCTGCATGCAGAAAAGGGGCCTGTCCTCACCTTGCCTCTCGCTCCTGCAGGAGAGGGGTTGGTGGAGAGCTATTTCCAGCTTTGCAGAGGATATTTCTAGCTTCTTGTTGCTTGTTTCCCACTTTAGTGTAAGCAGGAATGGACGCAGACTCCTTGCAGGTTGGTGCCCAGGAAAAGCTCTGTGTGAAGGACGGTTGGTCAGAGGAGTTCCCCCTGTGCCAGGGCTGATGGAGCGGGTGGAGGGACCATGGTGATAGCAGTTTTCTGTCTTCACACCTTCTCAGCAGCAAGCCCTGCAATGCATTTATTCTTAGCGGCCTTCTATTAAAACAAAATTCAGCTGGGAAATGATTGTGCTGGTTCGAGTCCTCCCTGAACAAACAAGTGCTGAGAGCCATCTGGTTTTGGTTCAGATTTGGGTATTTTCTTCCCGAGTGGCATTTGCAAAAGTTGAGGATTTGTTCCCTAAGAACAGTATTTAGAAAATGAGGTGGTTTCAGGTTTCCTATGCTTTTCCCTTTGAGGAAATTCTTCCCTTTTTCCCTTTCCTAGGAAATTTGGGGTGATGGGGGGTGGTGGTGGTGGTGTAGTCTGTTTCTCAGCCTGGTGTCTCTGCTAACTAGTGCAAGACCAGGGCAGCTGGGTGCTATGGAGTGTAATAACGGGTAGTTGCCACTTCTCAGGTCCTGATCGCCCCAAGGTCAGCACACAGCCCCTTGTCCTGCCCAAAAGCCTCCAGTGAAGCAGGACCCAGTGCTGGGAGGGGGCATCTGGGCTTAAGCATCCAGCACATGTAAGCCCTCTCCCCAAGGAGACTCTGAACCTTGGGGCTGGATGATGTGGTCAGAGGCTTTATTTAGTTCTGAGGCAGGGCTCAACCTGAGTGGATTTTTATTGCATGAGATTTTAGTGTTTAAACCGAGTGAGTCTTTGAACCGATGTGGTTTCTGAGGGATGTTCCTCTTCCTCTCTGAATGCATGTGCCATAAATGCTCCCCAGAAAGTCCTCCCTCTCCTCTGTTGCTAGCTCTGGTGATGTGATCACACTTGCAATAGGTCAGTCTTTCAACTTAAGCCCCTGTGTCACAGCATCAGGGTTATGTCAAAAGCCTATAAATGTGACCAAGGGCATCACAGGATCCTCATCTTATGCTGCAATGGGCCTGAAACCCCTTGTGCGAGGGGCCTGGAGCAGGGAGGGGGATGTGGGTGATGTGGGGATGAAGGAGGAATGAAGGGGAGGGATGGGAAGGCAGCTCACTTACCAGAAGGAGTTCGCCCTGGGAGCGTGCTGCACTGTGCAGTCAGCGCTTGTTCGAGCAGGAGCAATACAATTGTCAGATGGAAAACATTGCCTCCCCTGATAACTTCACTGTGCTGAGCAACCTCCTAGCTCTGAGCAAGGAAAATCAATGCACCAGAGCCAGGCTGCCCATGCAGCAGGAGATCCTGCTCTGGACCCCCTAAGGGAACCAAATGGTGCCCCCAGAAAAGGGGGGATCCTCAGGTAGGAGTAGCAACAGGTTGGGGCTGTTACCAGGAAAGTTGCATGGGACAGTGTGGGTACTTGGTACACTCTTGTGTTTGGCCCAAAAGCTGTGGCTATATACAGCTGGGAGAGAAGGAATGCAATGAAGTGTCTGTGGCCTGTTCTGGTAGGTGCTGTTTCAGAAGGTCTGCTCCTTCCCCCAGCAGGGTCAAGAAAAGCCTTGAATTCCTTTTCCTTACCTGGTTCTCACTTGGCTTTCTAGATGAAACCAGATTTCTTTCAAAGCATCTCTGTGGGTCGATGAAGCTATTAACAGAAAGAGATCTTTGCTGCTTAATATTTTCTTGGTAGCACATTTGCAAGAATGAATATTAATTGTGCAAAGTGCTAATGAGCATCCAGGCAGTGCAGCCCAGGGATGGCACCATGCATGCAACTGCTGGCCCTTGGTACAAACCTGGATGCCACCGCTGTGGTCCAGCAGCTCCAGAGAGCCTTGAAGTGGTGCGATTGCATGTGGATGCTTGGGGCTGTGGCAGGGTCCATTGGGGACTGTCTGTGGCACCGTGTTAGTGAGGCTGGGAGGCACTTGAGGTTTTCTAGCAGTCAAACAACTCTTCCAAATAGCATCGTGCACACACAGCTTGGGATGTCACATTAATGTTAAACACTGGGAAGAAGCGGGAGCAGGAGCTGGGTGTGCATGGCAGTTTGTTTCTTTGGGTTTGTGTGCTCATACTTTCTGCTTCATTGCACCCTGACATGCACAAGGGAGGAGGAGGGGGTATGGGTTTTAAAAAGGCTTTTTAAAAAATTACCTTCCATGAAATATTCAGAGCAGGCTGATTTCTCTTTTAAAAACTGGTCTAATTACTGCTGCAAGGCTTCCAGTGCTCCTGGTCTCATTGCGTTTGGAGGGAGGCAGCAGAAGTGCTTGTCCTGAGATGGGCTGGTTTGTATTCATTACAGGGAGCTGATCACTTGGAGATGGGGGTCAGTGGGTTGGTTTGTTCCCATGAATATTTGCTGGTGATGGACTGAGGACTGGAAAGGAAATGGAGGCAATTTAGCAACATCTTGGGGTGCACTAGGAACAAGACCCATGTCCTTTGTGCTCTGGGCTGTGCACTGGGTGTATCCTACTGCTTTCTCCTTGCAAATGTGTGGGAGCCAGTGGTGGGGAGCACATCCGCTTCACTGCGAAGGGGAACACTCCAGGAAGCATTAGGTGTGATCCCAAATTAGCATCCCATTCACTCGCTCCTAACTCTGTTAGCTCTGCAAGGCTAATAGGGCTTTAAAATAAGGTCTCTTGTCACTGAAATCAGCAGCTCTGACTCAGAATATACGGAGGGAGCAGACTTGCTGAATAAGGCAAAGTAGGTGTTGAGTGCTGGCCTGGATGCAGTACTGCTGTGGGGCTGGAGAGAATCAGTGTTGGAGCCTGGGAGGGGTCCTCTGCTCCCATCTCGGTGTGGCTAAGCCATGGGTGAGGGGGATGAAGGCGTGAGGAGGATGAAGGCGTGAGCATCAAAGCCAGGCAAACCGTGGAGCGTTCCCAGTGCTATGCCATGTTCCACAATTAATCACTTCCGCCCACATTGCACCTTCCCCCTCCCCTAAATCCTCCCTCGCCTGGTGCTGGAGTGGGGGAACGGAGGCAGCTCCAGTTTTATGAATCAATCAAAGCCGATGCCTGCTTTTCAGAGCTGCTGATTTAGAGAGCCCTTTGCAAGTGTGTGTGCAGTATGATTTCTTATCAGAGCATGGCTCTGGATGAGCCTGCCAAGAGGAGCTGTTCCAGCTCCCAGCCACATCCTGGGGAGACGGGCTGAGTGGTCTTTTCATCTACAAATAAAACAAACAGGAACAAAGAAGGCAATAATATTGACTTTCATCATTGATATTTCCATTTATCTCAGTAATAATTAGTATTTCTATTGCTGGAAGGGTATAGCTCATAATCTCACTGTTTCCGGGGAGCTTATTAATGTCATCACCAAGAACAGCCAGGCATAAAGTGCTGGGTGAGCGGCGTGGTGGGCTGGGAATGGAGCGGAGCTGGACGTGGAAGAAAGAGGCAGGAGGGTGTGGAGGGGCATGTGGATGCCATGCCTGGGGTGAGGTGGGAGAGCCCTATGTGCTTGCTGGTGGGAGGTGGTGCTCTCAAGGTCCCTGTCTGCCCCTTGCTTCCTCCTCCAGCACAGCCAGAGCAAACCCCACTTGTCTGTGTTGAGGAGGGAAGGGCAGGACTGGTGCTTTGTTGTGGTGGTCCAGGGGTGGGGGATGCGCTGTGAGATGCAGGCACAGCATCTTCCCCTCAGCGTGACGCTGCTGAAAGAGCAGCTCCCCCATGTCACCCTCACACCAGGCAATGTGGGAAACCAGGGCAAGCTCTTGCATCTTTCCCCATCTGCCCCCAGGATGCCTGTGCCATTTATGCACCAACTTCCCGTGACATCCACAGTGCTTGTATTTGCTGGCACTTCGTTAGTCATTCCCTGTCCTCTTTGAAGAACCCCTCACAGTGCTGCCTGCAGGTGCCTGTTCTATCCGAGCTGTGTGCCTGGCCTCATCCTCCCCTGGGGCCCCAGAGCAGGGCGACACTGAGGTTTCAGCACTGGTGCTGCAGCTCTCCTATGTTGCTGTGGAAGCTTTGGCACCCGAGTGCTCTGTGCATCATCCAGAGTCAGCCTGGAGATCCATTCTCTGCATCTGTTTATTTGTTTTAATTGTCCTATTAAGTGTATGTTCCAGGCCTGCCTGGGAGGGATGGCTTCTGGAATGCAGTGTCCTGAGCATTATCAATTCCACAGGAAACACTGTCACTGCAGCCGTGGGGACCGATGAGTGGCAAATGCAAATGCAGGGCGGTGTTTTTATTGGGATTTAAATGAGTTTAAGGCTGTTCAGAATTACAATGTGATTTGAGCCAGGAGGGGCTTGTAAAACTGGTATGAGTTCATATATTATACAGTAAACATGCCAAACCCCATGACTCCTGCTGAGCACCTTCCCTGCCAAGGTGGGGAAAGGAGCAGAGCAGCTCCAGGGCTCAGTCTTGTTGCTCCATCATGTAGGTCCCCATAGGGGAAAGGGCTGTTTGAGGTGGAAGGAGGAGGGCTGGAAGGCTCAGCTCTGGAGGTCCCTGTTAACAAACCTGAGCCTATGGTGCAGTTTAGGCTGGTGGATGGTCTCTGGCTGGAAGAGGAGGCTTGTGGGCATGTTGTGGCACAGGGAACACTTCACCCATGTAGAGCTCCACTGGGAGAACATGGCAGTGGGTGCTAGCGATGCCCCAGCGCTGGCCATGCTGTGCACCAGGGAAGCAGGACACTGTACCCTCCCTCTGCAGCGAGCTGTGGCTTCTCTGGGTGCTGGTGCAGGACATGGGGACTCTTCCTTGGGCCTGACCGCACTCCAGGTTTCTGGTAGCAGGGAGCTTTCCTCACTCAGTCCAGGATGTGCCAGCCCCAGCTTGCACCTCTCTGGAGAACTCATAGTACCCATGTTGCACAGACATGGCTCATGCGGCTTTAATGGATGTTATTGTAGTCTGTGGCTGTGTGGGGCTTTGTGCAGAGCTGGAGGAGGGATGGGTGATGTGACAGAGCTGGATGTGCCCGGGCACCCTGGGAACGAGCCACCACAGTGGGTACAGCAGATTCCTCATCCGCTCCCTCAGCCAGAACAGGAATAAAAGGGAAGTTTGAGCTATTGGCTTGGGATGCTTGTGCTTCACCTCATTTCAATGCTGTGCTTTTGATCTCTGAAGGCTGGAGCTGAATATTTGAATGAGGAATACGTGGTTGTATTGAAATCCTAGACAAAATGCCTTTTGTGCCTCCCTGCATGTTTATTTGCGTAAGAGTGTTTTGCTGGAGAAACACGGGAAGGAGCTCGAGGGAGAGGAGCGAAGGCGGGGGGAGAGCACTGGGGAACTCGCAGTACAATTCCAGGACACTTAAGAGCCTCTTATTGTCAGTGGCGAGACAGCGACATTGGAGGCAGCTCCATCAATTGTCTGAGAGAAATTGCTTCGCTTGACGGGTTTGTCGGTATCTCACTGGTTAAGTTTCTGGGTTATGTGTACAAAGCACAGGAGAAATCCAGAAATACATCTCTATGCATATCTACATATCTCTGTATCCATAGTTATCGCCCATAAATGACCTTGCATGAAATAATGTCATCAGCCTGCACAGTGCTGCTGAGCTGGGTGTTTGCACTGTAGGTGTGGGGTCCTGCTGTGAAGCCACCAAGGTGCTGGCTCTCATGGCAGGATGGGGCTGGCAGTGTGTGCCCCAGGAGGGAGCATCCCCCCTCCTCCCCTGAAAGAAGGGTTTCACTCTCGCCAGTGGGAAGAGCCTTTGCTGACAGGTAATGTGCTGCTAAAGAAAGCTGCTTTCCCCCGAGGAGGAAAACTGCTGCTGGTGCCTGCAGGAGAGGTGAAGGTGATGGAGATGTGACAGACAGCAGCCCTGCTCTTGTGTCCTACTTGGAGTAAAGGTGGCAAGCTGGGGATGCAAAGGCACCCTGATGAGAAGGTGCTGGAGAGGCAATTCCTCAGCTTTCACCTCCCTGCCCATGCCCAGCTCCATGTGAGGATGCAGGAGGAGGGCAGCCGGGTCGTATTGACTGGGAGATGTGTCCTGCACTGAGCAGCCCAGATCAAAGGGACCTCAGCCAGTGACATCCACTAGAAGCTTTAAATACCCAGCCCTGAAGCAGGGAGATTTACTCAAGGGACCCATTTCCTTTCCTGAACATGAAAAACCCCAAACTGTGTCAACTTGACATTCAGGAAACTTTATTTAATACCTTTTTGTTCATTTAACAGTTTAGCTAATTGCAATGCTATTTTTGTTATTTTTTTGATTCAATCTGACTTTGTCCTTATATACTCTTTGTTCTTTAAAGCCATTTCGTTGTGGTGGTTATTGCCTGTGCTGGATCTGTGGGAGGATGGGGGAGGAGGAGGGGTACCCTGGCTGCACCCCTGTGCCAAAGCCTTTGATAGCTCTGGTGATGCTGGCTGGTCTCAGCAGATCAAGACAAGATGTTGTAGAATCATATGATCATTCAGGTTAGAAAACGACCTTCAAGATCAAGACCAACCCTTAACCTTTCCCTCTCAAGCCCACCACTAAGCCATGTCCCTAAGTGTCACATCATCTAGATGTCTTAAATATCTCCAGGGATGGTGATTCCACCACTGCCCTGGGCAGCCTGTTCCAATGCTTGACAACTGTTTCAGAGTAGGAATGTTTCTTAATACTGAGTCTAAGCCTCCCCTGGTGCAACTCGAGGCCATCACCTCTTATTGCTAGATAGCTGGGAGAAGAGGCTGACCCTCACTTCACTACATCCTCTTTTCAGGTAGTTGTAAAGAACGATAAGGTTCCCCCTCAGCTTCCTCTTCTCCAGGCTGAACAATCCCAGTTCCTTCAGCACACAGGACATGTTCCTCATAGGACATGTGCTCCAGGCCCTTCACCAGCTTCATTGCCCTTCTCTGGATCCACTCCAGCATCTTAATGTCTGTCTTGTCGTGAGGGTCTTAACCTAACACATGGGTGCTTGGAGTGCAGCCTCACCAGTGCCCAGTGCAGGGGGATGGATGCTCGCTGTCCTGCTGGCTACGCTATTGTAGCAGCTGCTGCTTGTTCTGATGGTGGTGTTTGAGAAGTGCCCCTTCGGCAGCACTGGGAGAGCATGCAGACGTGCCTGCTTTGCTGAATTGTTTGGGCAGAAAAACACCAAAGAAAAGAAACTGTCCCAGGGTTTCGTTGTGCTATTTTCTCTATGAAGTAATTGTCATTTTCCTTTAGGAAGAAAACTTTGGTTGGGAAGTTCCTTGACTTTTAAAGAACTGTGTAAATCCTTAGACATGTCCAGATGTAAAGTGAAATGTTGCCGTGCTTCTCTACACTTTAGGTTCACCACCATTTAACAGAAGATGTTTTCTTCTATTAAGCTAATTCTTATTAAACTGTCAAAAATATGGGAAAAATAATTACAGTAATAGTAATGTGCTTTCACAGCCGTGCCTTTTACCACAGCTAATGGGGCTCTTTCATTCTTCCTGCTCCCTCAGCTGTCTGCTCTTCATTCAGACCTTGAGTGCAGCCCCCCCATAGCTGCCCTCCCTGGGCCCAGACTCACAGCAGCCCTACCCCTGTTATGGACTGAAGTCACCAAGTCTTGCTGGTGCTGCCCCTACCTGTGGTTTTCCAGAGAGATGAGCTCAAGTTAAAGCTTCCCTGCCTTGTGCCTTTGTGCTGGGGTTCCCTATAGCATCCATACCCCACAGCCCTGGGCATTGGCCTGCCGGGGTCTAAACCATCTTGTGTTCTGTTTCGCCACTGCCCCAGCTGATGCTTTCAAGGCCAGGAGAAGTTTGCAGCCTCCCTTCCCCCTGCCTGGTGCGATCCCATCTCGCCCTGCATACATAACCACCAGCAAGGCACGGAGCTGGGGGAAGATATCAAGAGCTGTTACAGCTTGTATAAACGGATCCATTTTCATTCTCCTGCTTGTCTGCTTCAGTCAAAATACAATGCCACAGCTACCGATGGTTGGTGTCATCGCAGACCACAGTGAGCTGATGCATGTGCTGCTGTGGTAGGTGCTACATCTCCCTGTACCGCAGCTGTCCTGAGCCCACACCGCAGCCCCTGGCGCTGCCTTCACCCCCGGCCCCTGGGAGCCCGCAGCTCACCCTGCTCTGAATCATGTCTCCCACTGAATGGTAGCTCCTTGTGGGCTCTGCAGCTCCCAGGTTGGAAACCACAGCCCTGCTCAGCTCCTCTCCCAGCTGAGGAGCTGCTGCCTGGTGCCTCTGCCTGCTCAGTGTGAGCAGGAGCATCCCCCGGGTGAGCCCACCGCAGGAGCAGGCAGGTCCAGCCCCATGGGGGCCCTGGAGCAGCGGCTGGTCGTGTTGCTGAGCTCTTCCTGTTCAGTAGACACATGTACATGGACACACATGTACTGGAGTGCCCCTGAGGTGTCTGGCAACTGGTGTCTTCATTTTCATTATTTACAGGCTGCAAAGAGCATGTCTGTCTGCCTGTCACTCCACGGGATGCTGGGAATGGTGAGGACACAGAGATGGTTCCTGAGGCGGAGAGGGGCAGTGGAGGCTTGTGTGCTCAACCCACAGAGCAAACTACTTTAGCCAGGGCAGGTTGATGGTCATTGCTTGTGCTGTGGATCCTTAGAGATGTGATGTGGGGACATGAGTGCGTAGGGACCTGTGCTTCCTTTCCTCTTCTCCACCACACCTTCACCCATTCCTTGGCACATGGACACCCCTCCTATTGAGCTGGATCCTCTGCTTTGGGGTCAACTGGCTTTCCTCTGCCACTGTGTTAGGTGGCAGAGATGCTCTGCATGGCATGGAGCAGGGTGTGTGTGTCAAGCCTGGTCTGTGCACAGCTGCTTGGACCTGGCATAGGCTTATAGATGCTTTGGGTGAGCCTTTGCTATTGCATTTTTTTCTCCCTGCTTCTTCCTTTAAAGTCAGTGTCACATCTCGTTTGGAAAGCTGGGAGCTGTGGCTGTGGAGGTAAGTGCCTGCCCTTACTTGATAGCAGGCTGGAGGGTGCCTTTGTCAGGGAGGTGGATGTGGATGATGTGCCCTCCAGCAGCACTGCTCCATGATTGTGTACCATCATGGATGAGGCATCATGCCTTTGTTCAATATCCACAAATTGCTCATTACTGAGGCCTCTGCTCCATGAGCAGGACCTGGGCACAGGGAGTAGACAATATGAGTCGTGAAACCTCAAAGCACCGAGCAATTTCCATCAGAGGCTTTCACACCTTTTCTTTCTCCTCTCTTTTCTCCTTCTTATTTCTCCTCGGTTAGAAAGACATGGAAACGGGTTTCCTGAGCTTTGATCGTGAGCTCACCACCACCCCTGGCGCGGGCAGAGCAGATGATGGGCTGTGGGGTTGTGGCACAGCAGCAATGGAGCTGCAAAACCCTTCCCATCACCAGCTGGACCGAGGCGGAGGGCACAGCCACCTCTCATCCCATCCCCCTGAAATGTCACTTGCTTTTAAATGCACTGGTAGTTTAAAATAAGAATAACCTGCTCCAGGGCTTCTTAAACCGTGGAATTAAATATGGTTCTGGTCTCTAGGCAGAGTCTGACTCTTCAATTCTAAATCTGCTCAGCCAAGCGAAATATTGCAGGGGGGAAAGAAATCAATATTTCTCAGGCCCAGCATGGGGAGGAAGCTGTCTGCGTGTGGCTGCACGCGTGCAAGTGCAGATGTGCACGCACAGGGTAGGAGCGTGCGAGTGGCATGCATGAGCACAGCCCATGGGAGCACCAGGAGAGACAGGGAATGGGGAGCAGGATGTGGTGGTTGGGATGCTAGAGCTGTGGGTGCTGCTCTGGGAGCGCCCATTGCACCGGGGTGTGTGGCTGGGGACACAGCTGGGTTTCTGTGCTTGTGGTTCCCAGCACAGCCTTTCAGATAACGAAATACAGCTTTCTGGGTATCATGTCATGTAATTTAGTGGTCAGCAAGTGGCTATGAGCAGATGCATTGTGGCTGTCCTGGTTTCTGGTGCATGGAGCTGAGCCGCACAGGAGAAAACACTAATCATGTTTTCTAGCTGAGAGGACTTTGTCCTGTGACCCACAGGCCCCATTATTTGGAGGCTGGCAGTGTTGCACGTAATGGAGGGGGGCTCTCACTGGTGTGTGTGTGATCTGTCACGTGGAGGTGTTTCTGTGCGGTGGCAGGACTCCCGTTCCAAGGACTGCTCTGGATGCCCCACATGCTGCATTGCGTGGCTCACAGCAGTGTACCCTGTGCATGACTACCTCCTGCCCAGAGGACGTGGGCTGGGTGGAGAACGGCTCCTGGTATCAACATCACTGAAGATTCCCATCCTTCCCTGCAAAAAAGGGCTTGAGCTATAGCTAGGGACTATAGTTCAGGGGAAGATTAAGATGATTTTGCCAGGCCTAAGTTCTCCAGATGGTTTGTGTCCAACCCCTCTCTGCCCTCTCACTGCCTCACAGAGTCCTGATGTTCTCCTGCCTGCCACTGTGTCCCCTCCATGATGTGTGGTGGTGGGAGGAGGGAGCTGTGTTGGGATCAGGAGCAGAGGAGGACCTCCATCTGCAGCAGAGAGGAGGACAAATGTTACTGACCTGCTCTGGCATCGGACCAAACCACAGACACTCACCCCTCCCCAAAAGTCTCTCTGATAGCTTAATTTCTTAATTGCTGCCTGTGATCAGGATGTCAGCTCTGGCTTTCCTCCAAGATATCTCACATCCAGCAGCCTCCATCACCTTGCTTGGTCACTACTTCCAGCTCACCCGCTTGACTGGCTGGAGAATCTCCCATCTCCATGCAAGGCCACCTCTGCTGCCCCAAGGGCTTCATGGCCAGTATTGAGGGAGCTTGATGCTGAGGAGTGCCAGGGCAGCACAGCACTTGGAGCAGATCATAGCCTCAGGTGCCTGGTGCTGGGCTCCGGGTGGAGAGCTGGAGGTGAGGCTCAGGGAAGGGACCCAAAGGAGAGCTCTGTGAGTTCTGGCACTGGGCTGATGGGAATTCCTGGTGGCTCCAGCCATCCAGATCAGGCAGTGCTGTGAAGACATGCAGCAGGAGGGTACGAGCTGCAGCACAGTGAGGTTCTATATCTCAATAAGCAGCAGTCAAAGGCAGACCTGAAAATAAATATTTGAAGAGGAAATAGTACTCTCTTCTATTGTCTCTTCTCCTTTCCTCTCTCTCCTTCTCCCCCACCCCCCCGTCTTTTACGTCTGACTGAACATGAGAGTTCATTGTTAAAGGGGTTTTGTTTTCTTGTATTTTTTCCCTTTCTCTACCCTCCCAACGACGAATCTACAGGAGCTGCACTATTAACAATTCAGCCCCATACAGCGGCAAAGGCTGCCTTCATGCCAAATTTGTCCATGCTCAGGATGCTGGGTGCTTGTTTTTCTTCTCTGTTGCTTAGTTTGCTATGATAAACCACAACTAGATGGCTGTTTCTTCTGCAGAGAGCAGAGAGATGATGGGATCAAGCTGTCTGAAAATAAATCTGTAAGTGTGCTTCAGCCCAACCCTGCAATAAATTTTCCTCATTCTTAGTAGCTTTGGCTTTGTGCAGGGCAGAGTGAGCAGGTCAGTGGTGCCATGAAGGATACCGGTTCCTGTTGGCTTCAGTGGTTAAAACTGCGCCAGGAGGAGGCATCTGGTCTTGTGTCTTCCTGGAAGAAAAAGGAGTAAGGGGCTGTTAAGCTGCGGATGGGTGTGAAGGTCATGGCCTGTGGCGTGCATGTGCTCCAAGTCAGAGGGTGGGTTATGGGGGCAGTGGCTTTTCACACGAGTGGGGAAATCAGCCTCTCGCCTGCCACCGGCTGCTATCTGGGTAACCAAAGGCAGGTGAGCCCTGCACAAGAATGGTGCAGACCCCATGGATGAGGCTGTCAGCAGGGTCCTCCACAGACAAGACAGCCCCTATCCTGAAAGTTAGGGGTGTTGCGTGCAGGAGCTGGTCCTGGAGTAGAGAAGTGAGTGCGGAGTCAGCCCACGGGCTGTATGATCTGCATTGGAGGATCCGTGGGCTGGGAAAGGAGCATTGGCATCATCTAGAGCCCTTCTCTGAGCGTGAAGGGAAGTGTTAGGAGAAATCTAAAGTGAAAGTAGAGGTGAAGAGTGGTAGTGAGAAGGGAACGAGGAAAAGAAGGGAAGGGAAAGACTCCAAGGAGGAAGTGGGACTGAAAAACGCAGAGGTGTTTAAGGGTATCCGAGATGTCACAGGCAAAAGAAATAGTCCAGGGAAGATGTAACTTGGAGAGAAGACTTCTTGCTTGGCTGCAAATGTTTGCTAAGCTTCTTTGCTATATTTAGCAAGCTCCGTGCCCTTTGGAGAGCTCTCCCCACAGATGGCAGAGGAGCAGCTTGCCAAATGGTGGATACTATGCTGCATCAGAACGGGGTGCCCAGTGTTCAGGGAAAGAAGTTTAATGTGGGCTTCGCCCTTTCAGCAGCGAAGCCAAGCGTCTTGCTTTGCTGCCCAGTGGATGGGGCTGCCAGATGGCTAAATATTTGCTTGTAAATTAGCAATGGGAAACGTGCAATGTAAAGACCTAAATTGAAGAAACACAGGGCCTGGATTGGACTCTTCCTCCTGCAGAGGATGGTCTCTGCAAGGCACGGTTGGGTAGATCCATTACGTGAGCCACACAAGTTGATCTCAAAGCAAATGAACACTGGCACTGCGTTGCCATCTCTCCTCTGATCATCGGCACACTCGTGGGCCATTACTCAAGTGTGTGCAGCCTCTGGCTGTGTTTGCTTTAAGCCAATATGCAGAGAAGCATGGCTTTTCTCTCTAGGAAAAGAAACCAGAGCTTGTTCTGTATCTGTGCCGTATCTCACTGAATGGGATATGACTGGAATTAAATTTCCAGGCACTAATGTAATATAAGTACTCATAATTTGTGTGTGTGAATGTGTGGGGATAGGCAACGCAGCAACCCCATGCTGTGCAGCCCTGAGCAGCATCCCACATGGTCCTGCCTGCGAAACGGCTTCGTGGCTCACTTGGGGTATCTCTGCATCACGCCT
>NW_009929914.1:28938-30318 GCF_000696875.1 Nestor notabilis | reverse complement strand
GGGGCTTGCCTGCTGAAAGATTTTATTTGCGGGGAATGGGGACCACAGCGATATCCACAGAGAATCTCGCCAATGTACTGTTTAATGCTGCCTTCTGCAAGTCCTCCCAAATCACGGGGCTGCCCAACTCCCTGCTCTCCACCCCAGAGGCATAAGATTACTTTAAAAACAAGCAAATGTGAAACTACTGGCTTCCTTTTGTTTGCCATCTAAAAACACTAGGCTCTGACTCCACGTTCTCCAGCGTTCCTGCGCAGACGGGAGGGCTGGCCCCTCTGCTCTCCCCTTCTTTCCTAATGAAAGCCAAGCTTCCCGCATCTTAACTTGACTCCAGGGGCTGTGGCTCTGAGAAGCTCTACCTCTGTAATACTGGCAATAAAAGCATAAGAGCTGGCTATGCTGCTGTAAAACTTTTATTGCTGTGTGAAGAGGAACAGCGGATCCTCCCTCCCTCCCTTCTCCCCATCCCTGCGGCTCCCCAGCTCTCGCTCTGCTTCATCTCCAGGCATCTGAGCCTTTATGCCAGGCAGCATCCCATTTCCCTCTGCTCCACTTGGTCCCCTCCCCATCCTGCTTCCCTAGGGCTGCTCTGCCACCACTCCTCCCTTGTCCAGCAGCTCTGCTCCTGCCCTTGTCCTCACTGATGCTGCTTGGCTACACGTCAGCTCTCTCCGTTTGTGTGCATGACCGCAATGAGAAGAGCTGGAATAGCTCCCTGCGTGGTTAGGCCATCCCTGCTTTTTGCCTTTCATGGCGACTAGGAGCGTCGTCTGCCTTCCCACACCATCCCCAACCATATTTATAGATCGCAGCAGCGTTATCCGTGTGGATGCAGATTGTGCATGATGGTTTTCTATAAATACAAACGCTCTGTAATTATCGTTAAAACTATTTAGCCCAATTCAAAGGTAGATTAAATAATGAACGTGTGTGTGATATGCCTGCCGACATCAACAAATGGAAAGAGGCATCTCTGGATGCATATTTGGAGGATTCCCTGGTGAAGAAGTTGGGGGAGGAGAGCAGGGAGGGAGCTGAGCAGTTGTATTGCTGTAAATGCCTCTTTCACATGGGTTCAGGTGCTGTGGTGTTGACTGATGGGTGGTCTTGGGACCAGACAGATAGGTAGTCCAGGAGACACCATACCAAGGGATGGACAAGGAGGATCAGCACATGCGGAAGCCACTTGGTATTCACGGCTACCTATTGCTGTGCATTTTTCCCCTCTGCTTTCATTGCTCCTCATGAGCAGTAATTTCAGGCTAGGCTGCTGATGGAGAGCAGTGGAAAGCATACGATAAGGCTCCCCAAAGCCTCTCAGCCCCTTGTTTTGTATGGTAATTGATTTTCTCTGAGGCCATGCATATCCCAGTGCATTTC
>NW_009929914.1:27778-28907 GCF_000696875.1 Nestor notabilis | reverse complement strand
CCCCTCCCTGACCAGGAGCTGGTCCACAGCAGAGCCCTCTGGAGACACTGGCTCTGTCCCCTGTTCCAGCCCTCCCTATGAGAAAGGAAGAAGGGAGCTTTAGCAACATGAGCCCAGGGACAGACCCTTGGTGGGTGCTTGCTGAGGACGATGTGGCATGCTGGAGGGGTGCTGCAAGGGGACCATACACTGTGTGTGCCCCAGGAGGGGAGTTTGCAAAGCCAATGGAAGGATGAAGTAGATGTCATCACTGCTCTTTTAACACAGGAACCTCCATCTCTCCCTCCACGGCCTCTCCCAGGCATGGTGAAGCCCTGCCACTGCTCACAGGCCATAGCTCCCTCAGCTCCTGTGTGGCTGCAGCATCCCAGCCCTTCCCTGGCTCCATGTCACATCGTGGGCTGCTCCCCTGCCACAGGGACAGCAGCGTTGGTACCAGCGAGGGAAGCGGGGCTGGGAGGAAGGTCTTCATCACCCTAACTAATAACTGTGTGCTGACAAATTGAATTATCCCTTTTCCAGTTGCCTGCACTATTGATCACAGAAAAGGTTTGTGGTTTTGTTAGGTGGGGTTTTTTTTTTCTCTTCTTTTTCCTTTTAAGTTATAGTTGCAATGTCCTGGGGGCTTATAATGAACTAAATAAGGTCAGGTTAGCAGAGGAATCAAATATGCTCTGGCAGCAGAAGCATGGGCTCTTCCTGGAGACTGAGCAGAACGGGAAGGCAGAGGAGAGAGCAGCAGCTTCCTCAGGTCCATGGTGCCGGCAGGGTCCGGCCACAGCCTCCTGCTCCTGGGGAGGGCAGTGCTGAAGCAGAGGGTGGGCTGCAGGGTTGGCAGCGTGGGACCAAATAGGCAGCTGATGGGGTGAAACTGGGGTGAAAGCTCCCCATGACCCGGCTTCAGTGTGAGCTTGAGCCCAGAACCCCCCCGTGTGCTGGGTGCACCCCCAGAGCGGGAGCAGCAGCTCAGTGAGGGGATCCTGCCCCTCTGCTGTGCTCTGGGGAGACCCCATTTGCAGCACTGGGTGCAGCTCTGGTGTCCTCAACATAAGGACATGGAGCTGTTGGAGCAAGTCCAGAGGAGGCCACGAGGATGAGCAGGGGCTGGGGGAGCCGCTCTACAAAGACC
>NW_009929914.1:24350-27494 GCF_000696875.1 Nestor notabilis | reverse complement strand
TGGCGCACCCTGTGGTAGGGGAGGGTCCCCCTGCCTGTGGCAGGGGTTGGAACTGGATGAGCTTTTAGGTCCCTTCAATCCAAACCACTCTACGAAATCAGACCCTACCACAGCAGGCAGCGTACGGGGGCTGCCTTGGGAATGGAGTGATGTGGGTGGGAGAGGCAGTGCAAGTGTAATTGTGCTTGGCCCATCCCAAGCAGTGTGGCAGGAGCTGTGGGGTCCACCAGGGTCCATCTGCCACCTTCCCCAGCTCATGGAAAACTGCTGTCCGGGCTGCTGGAGTGGCTTCCATTCTACCTGGGGGGCTGCCGAGGTGGGCAGAGGAGGAACGATGGGGTGCAGGGAGCAGGATTTGGCTGGGCACAGCTTTGTCCAGCATCTCCCGGTGGGGTCCCTGTCTAGGAAAGCTGATGGTGTTTGATTCTTTGCTCGGGTGCCGGGATCCTGCTGTGAACTCAATTAAAGCTCTGTTGGGAGAAGAGGGAATAAATTACCCAGATGAAAAGGATGAGTAAAAAAACGCACACAGAGAAATGCCAACCCACCTTTGAAAGGCTTTATCAACCTCGGACACGTGTCACCTTGGCAGCAGTGGAGCTGCAGGGGAGGGGGAGAACTCCCCAGTGTTCCCCTTTGTGTCCTTACTGCTGGGCTCGCACCAGGGATGAAGGGAGGCTGCTGCAGGAGAAGCAGAGGGTGGAGGTAACGTGTCAGTGCTCCGTGGCTTTTAGTGCTCTCTTTTCTTGCTGCGAGCTGCTCTCTTGTCTTGCTGGAAGAGGCCAGCAGCTCTGGGTGAAGGCTGGGTTTGCAGCTTGGGGACATAAGCATTACAAAGGGAGCAGCTCTCTACGGGACCAAGCCTCACTGCCACCAGCTCCAGCATCCTGGTCAGCAGGGGCTGGCAGATAAACCCTTGTAACGGGGGAAAACCACTTTGAGAGGCCAGGACTAGTGCAGGCTGGATCCAGGACAGACCTGCTCCTCCAGGAGGGGAATCCAAGGGCAGTGTAATGCGGTGGCCAGCTCTGCAGCCCTGGGGTCACGCTCAGAGCAGTGACCTAAGGGCAAGCCTCAGTGAGCAGCAGAAGCAGGGACATTCGCATCTTGGTTTTGTGTACAAAGCTCTGTTTACAAAGACCCAGACTGAAGCCTCGGCTGCCCCGGGGTGGCTCTGGATGGTCTCCAAAGCTGTCTGTGTGCTGGCAGAGCTGCGTGCTCCACACGGCAGGTTTTCCCACTTCTCACACGAGTCCTGTCCCTGGTGACACGGGAGCCCCAGGCTTTGGAAGCAAAGGTTCTGCCAGGGCCAGTTCCCAGCCTGCCCCATGTCCCTCCTGCTGCACTGGTCCTCACTTCCCTTATGGACATCAGTGTGCAGAATGCAGCCGTTGCAGGCAAGGACCAGCAGACTGCACTGCCATAACCTGTCCTGGCACATTGGTGGAGAAACAGAGGCTCATCTCCTGCATGGCTGTCGGTCTGACCTGCTCCTCTGTGTGACACAACAACCCCTCCTGGCAGCAAGCTGTGCCCCCCCAGGCTGGAGCAGTAGTGCGGGGCCCAGAGGTGTGTGTGGGGTGCTGTGTGCGCATCCTTGGCAGCCTGCAGGGCTGTGTGTGCTTCCTCTGTGCCACCAGCAGAGTGAAATGTGGATCCCTCGAGAGGTCCCTGTCATCTAGCACCTTACTCTGGTTGCTCTGCACCTAGCCCTGGGAGCCAGGCTGGTGTCAGGAGAGCTGGGTCCCATCCTTTTCAGTGTCCCCTGCGGAGGTGTGACCAGCACCCAGGGGCCATGGTCTGGGCACAGACCTGATGTCACTGCTCTTAACTCCTCCAGCCTTCCTCCTCCCTCACTGCCCTGCTTGAGAGTCTGGCCACATCAGGACCGGATTAACATTCCCAGCACAGCGTCACTCCATCACCATTTCTATTAAACTCATTTGCTATCTAAAGGAATTCATTTTCCACTTTGTTTGCCCATGATAAAAAAAAAGCAGCCCTCTGAGCTGAGGGCCCTGTGGTTGAGAGAGGGAAGCACTCAAGCAGGGACCTGTGGGCCAGCAGCATCCCTTTCTAGGAAGGAGGGAAGGCATTCCCATGCAACAAGATGCCCCTGTCTTTGTGCTTCCATCATGTTCCTGGAAGGAGGAGCTGCCCATCACAGACACCAAGGGTCGCTTCCTTCCTCAGGCAGATGATGCTGTTTCACCCTAGGATGAGGCTTTGCAAAATCAAATTGTCACCTTTTCTCTGACAATATCCCTGGACTTCAGGAAACTACCTGCTTCCAAATATCAGGCTTGCTTGGAGTTCACAGCCAGTCCAGGGAAGGCAGAGCCAAGCTGGGTTCTCTCTGCCTGCGTCGTGTCCTTCAGTCAGTGGCTTTGCAACAGGCTCAGTAGATGGATTCCTGCCCCTGCCTGGGGTTCAGGGCCTGTATGTGTGTTTGGGTACATGAGGGAGGGAGAAAACAGGGGTACAGGGGGTACCAGATGGAGAAAAGAGTGTGTGTATGCATGCGTGTGAGTATGTGCATCCCTGCTGGGCACTGTGGGGTCCTGCTGATAGCACCCCCCTCACTGGTTTATCCTCCTAGTACAGGCATCTCCTGGCCAAGAAAAGCAGAGATGCTCTGCAGCCCCCTGTGCCACTGCTTTCAAGGTCGGAGGCTGCTGGTAATCGATCTGCAGCCTGGCTATAAATCTCGTGCCGAGGGGAGCCTTCCCTGCTGGCTCTCGACAGCAGCATCCATCCTGCGTGGCTCGGCCAGCCCGGTCACCAGCAAGGGGGGCTTTAATCACCGCCTGCCTCTGCTGGGCAGCATTCGGGGCTGCAGCCTTGCTGGCTCCTGGCTCTGCCATGTACCCAGGGCTGTGTGTGGCTCCTGGGCTCAGCTAAACCCTGCTGTGGGCTGCAGGGCAGGAGAGTGATGGTGTAGGGTCTGGGTGCAGCTTCAAGTGGTTGGTCTAGTGGGTTTGGGATCTCCAGCATGGCCTTGAGTACCACACAGGAGCTGGTATTTAGGGTAATACTGGCCCAGACAATGGGAAATATGGCTCCAAGGCAGGCAGGAGATGTTGGAAGTTGACAACATTGTTGGGGGTTATTCAGCCTGGAGAAGGCTCCAGGGAGGCCCTAGGT
>NW_009929914.1:17034-24223 GCF_000696875.1 Nestor notabilis | reverse complement strand
AAGCTCTTCCCTGTGAGGGTGCTGAGGTGCTGGCACAGGGTGCCCAGAGAAGCTGTGGCTGCCCCATCCCTGGCAGTGTTCAAGGCCAGGTTGGACACAGGGGCTTGGAGCAACCTGCTCCAGTGGAAGGTGTCCCTGCCCGGGGCAGGGGTTGGAGCTGGATGAGCTTTAAGATCCCTTCCAACACAACCCAGTCTGTGCTTCTATGACATCTAGCTTCCCAGGGAAGAAGAGCCATCTAGCTCCCATGCGTTATGGGGAGAAGGGCAGTGATGGTGGCCATCAGCCGTGGAGCACTGGACCTCCTTACTTGGTGTCCACCAAGACTCAGGCCTGAGCAGTTGGATGCCAGGCTGGGCACTGGCTGTGATTCCTTGGCCTCATGGACTGCCGTGGTCAGAGCAATCGAGTCTGTTCTCAGCACGAGGTTCATGGTATAGTTTGCAAATCGAATGGAGCTCCTGCAAGATAACAGCCTTTTGCAAAGGCAAAACGTTTCCCTTCATAATAATTGTTTGCAACTACACAGCAGCTCTGTTAATGATTACAGCAGCTTCCAGCCCTCCTCACCCACACCATGAGCAAAGCTCTGCTCTCCCAGTCCCTTCCCATTGGATCAGCCCAGCCACCTGCCCTCTTCCCACAGAGCAAAGGCATATCCTGCTCCATCTAGAGAGAAACCAGTTTCCCCCCTACAAATCCTTTCTCAGAGTCACTGGTACTAATGTGGAAGAGAAGTAATGAAGCCAGTGTAACCCCCCTGCTACCTGTGACTCTCAGTGCAAAGCCTGCTAATGAGCAAGCTCAGGTTGTGCTAATTACTCTAACCCTGGGAGCACCAGGAGCTAACTAATACTCAATTAACCCCTGCTTGCTCGTGCTGATTTCCCCTGCTCCCAGCAGCCATCAGGGATTCTGCATGTAAACAGTGACAGGCAGGAGGCAGCTAAACCTCCGCGTGGCCCAGGAGCAATGCAGCCCACTGCACAAAGGACCCCAGCTCATCTGATGATCTCTTTTGGCACCTTGGAGCCTGTCTTTGAGTCAGCAGCATTACGTCCTGTCTGCATCTCCATCCGTGGAAGGACCAGTGCAGCCAGAGGGATGGATATAGGGAGCTCCCAGCGCTGTGCAAGGAGCTAGAGCAGGCAAGAAGGAGAACCAGGAGGGGTTGAGGTGGTTGGGAGGGCCCTTCGCCACGAGCACTCTGAGTGTCGGGGAGCTTTTGACTGTGTTATTCCTCACGCCTGCAAACCTGCTGCCTCAACAGACACATGGGTTGTGGGGCTGGATGTGGAGCCAGGGCCGCCCCAGCTCCCGCCGATGTACTGAGCTGCTGCCCAGAATTTGCCCTGTAGTTGCTATGGTGACATTGCCATTTCTTACCTCACTGGGGGGAAAAAAAGCCTCCAAACATTTAATTCCGCAGCCCACCTGGGAGCCTTTTAAACTCCCCATTCGGCGTTTGACATGTAATAATTTTTCTGCTTTTAAGATTATCCTAAAATGCTCATTCTCTTTCTCTCTCTTGAAATCTCTGCAGTGAATTCTCAGAAAGCAGCATTGAAAAATGCCAGTACAAGTTTCAAATGCCAGTTTGTCACTGGCACCAGGACAGGCAATGACAGGCAGCGTGAGTCAGGGCTGACCAGTGGCAGCACCACCGTGGGAGCTACCACAGTAGAGAGCTGGGACCAGGGGTGAGATGCTGCATTTGAGTGAGAGTGGGGAAGGGGGTGATGGGCTGCGTGGTCATCCAGGGAAATTAATGAGAAGTGAGGAATGTGGGGAGGAGAGCTGGTTGTGGTTGGTAGCGGGGGGGCTTTGATCTGCTCTCCCACATGCACAGTGATGCCATTGCTTAAGAGAATCATGGAATCAACTGGGTTGGAAAAGACCTTTCAACTGATCACGTCCAACCATTCCCAGCCCTGCCAAGGCCACCACTAACCCCCGGCACTGAGGCCTCGTCTACCCGGGCTGTGAACGCTTCCAGGGACATTGACTCCAGCCCTGCCCTGGGCAGCCTGTTCCAATGCCCGAGCACCCTCTGGGCAAGGAATTGTTCCTCAGCTCCATCTAAACCTGCCCTGGGGCAGCTTGAGGCCGTTTCCTCTTGTCCCATCCCTTGTTCCTTGGGAGCAGAGACCAGCCCCCTCCTGGCTCCATCCTCCTGTCAGGCAGTTGCAGAGAGCGATAAGGTCCCTCCTGAGCCTTCTCTTCTCCACACTAAACCCCCCAGGTCCCTCAGCCCTTCCCCGTCACACTTGTGCTCCAGGCCCTGCACCAGCTCCATTCCCTTCTCTGGCCCCGCTCCAGCACCTCAATGTCTCTCTTGTAGTGAGGGGCCACAGCATTTGAGGTGCAGCCTCCCCAGTGCCCAGTGCAGGGGGAGAAGAGACTCATCAGTGGTACAGGCGTCAGTGTAAAACTGACAATCAGATAAAACCTCCCTAAAGCAACAGAACTAAGGCTTAGCTCAGTTCTCCAGCTTTGCCTTGGGCTCCCCCATCCCTCCCTGGGTTTCCCTGTCAGTGCTGGGGAGCAGAGCCCAGCTCCCATCACAGCCTTGACGTGCGAATAAATATAGTCAAAACTGTCAGGAGCCGGGTACCGCGGTGACAAGAGGCACTCGGGTACCAGCAGCAGGACACCATCATATGGCTGTTTCTGCTTGGGTATCTGCACACCTTACCAAGCAGATGGTCTGCTCCAGAGCACTGGGATCCAACAAGCCTGTGGAGCAATTTAATCTCCAGCAATAATTTAATATGGCTTCCTCCAGAGTACGGGGGTTTGATTTTATTTATTTATTTCTTCCTGGCCAGCCACAGAATAATTTAATCCTGCCTTCTGTGCGAAGGTCTATTTTGAGCTTGCCACCTGCAGAGTGTTTTAATCCCACAACTCACAAAGTAATTCAATCCTCTCCCTTGGTGCGTAATTTAATCCTCTAATTCCAGGGTAATTTAATCCCCCCCTGGGGAATAATGGAATAATTTGATCCTCCGTTTCCAGACTGATATGATCCTCTCTCTACCTGAGAAAGCCAATACTCTAAAGCAGCCACCTGCGAAGCTGCGCACACGCCTGTCTGCAGGCACTGACATCACTGCAAAACGGCCCCTTCCCAGGGGAATTGGGATGTGTGTCGAGTGAACCCATCCCTGCTCGTGCTGAGGTAATCCAGGCAGGTTCAGAATGGACAAAACCATTCGGTGCTACCCAACCTTGGGGCTTTTGAGCCTGTATGTGTGTGATTGCTTCATTGAAATCCACCAATTAATCCGTTTGCTCATGAATTACTCTGGTCAGTGTTATGGTTGTTAAAGCAGGGCAGCCTTTGCCCCCACTCTGTGGGGCTGCTGGCATGAGGGAGGTTTCCTAAGGGCTCATTTCGGCCCTGGTGTGGGGTGGCTCAGTTCTACTTACATATAGAGAGATTGTCTTCCCATCCTGTTCACCTGGAAGGGTGCTGTGTCCCCACACCCAGCATCATCTCCATCAGCACTCCCTAATGGAAATGCCTGACCCCCGAGGCCATTCAGCCAGGACCTCCCTGCACTGGGGTTCTACAAGCATCCAAGTCTCCCACCGAGGAGCTGGGAGCATGGTTGGGCTGTGGAGACATCCTGCTAATGGAGACGAGCATCCCTGCCCTGCCACAGCATCCAGGACACGTACATTGCCTACACCTCCCAGCACAGAAATCCACCTTGAAAGCAACTGACTCCCTGGGGGGCTGCATAGAATAGAGATGTGCAGCAGGAGTCTGGCTGGTTTACACCTCTTCCCCCTCATTTCTGCTTTAGCTCACAGTTAATAGGACAAAAAAGAGTGTTTCCTTAGCTGAGATGTTAAAAAGAGAAAGAAAAATACCAATAATGATAGTGTCCGTTTCCATGCAGAGGAGGATCTGTGGAGTATTCAGAACAGAAATATCTCCCTGCCCCCTGAAGATTGCAGCAGTTTGTACTCAGGAGAGGGATTAGCACGCTAATAAGGAAATAACACCCTCTGAAAACATCTGGAAGAGGAGGAAGAGGGAGAGGTGAGGCAGGGGGTAGGAGGAAAGACCTGGCAAAGAGGAGGGAGCACTGCAGGACCACACCGGCCCCAGGTCTGGATCACCAAAGCTTAGATGGGAAGATGCCTCAGCAGAGGGGGAGTGGGTTAGAGCCTACCCACTGCCCCGGGGAGCCCCATGCCAGGCAGCCCTGGGGGACTCTTCTCCACTGGGGGGGGTCTGCCCTGCATCATCTATCCCATCCCCTAAGGAAAGGCAATTCTTACTGTTTAATCTCACCGTCAAGTTAGTACTTGAGTCTTTTGGAAGCCAAAGGAGAGGCAAATGGTTTGGGGGACCAGAACCAACTTACCTCGTTCCCCATCTGCAGCTCCTGTCTGCACAGTGTTGGAAATGGCTCCCTGTCTCCCTCAGCCCCCAAGGACCACCCCATCATGCCCTGTGGCTCTTGGAGCCTCCAGCCACGGCTGCACTGGACTGAGAGGTGCCAGTGGGAATTGTCTTTCCTAGGGACAGGGAATCCAAACAATATCCTTGCCTGGGTGAATCAGAAATCACTGCTACTCCCACCGCATGCTTTACGTGCCCCAGTCCCTCCTGGGACTGCTAAAACTCTGTTTTTAAAGCTCTGCTTTATACAAAAGTCTGTCCTGGATATGTCATCTCACATTCTAATGTGATATATTAGACAAATAATTCTTTATGTGCAAAGCGTTCCTAAGTACCTGCAGGCCAGAAGGAAGAGAGGGGCCTGAATAGCTTTGAAAATCCCATTCGAAATGTCTCTGCTTCAAAGCCTCTTCTGCAGATTCTGCTCTGTGCTGCGTCTCGTGGCCAGAAAACCAGGGAAAGGTGGTCTTGTGCTGGCTGTGGTGCATCTCCTAGTCTTGCATTGGGGTGGGGAAAGAGAATAGGAGAGGAATACCTCCCTTAACTCCTTGAATGTGAGCTGCTCTGTTTAACGAGTCTTGGTATTCATTCACCTCTCTTCCCCTCTAATGAGTTGGGTTTTGTTCTCCCATATCACGTCTGAATGCACATTGCGGGTAATTGATGGACAGGACCTGGCCTCTGAAAGCTATCAACATAGCGACTGTGAAATCACACATCCAAATATGCTTGTCTTCTCAGCTTTTTGGGCCTGAGTGCTCTTTGGGCATGGATTTCTGTGCTTCAAGGAGGAAAGCAAATTTCCTTCCAAATGTCAGCGTAGAAATGAGAGACAAAAGGGAAGGCGCAGGGACTTGTCAAGGGAAGGTGATGCCCAGCACCAGCTTTCTGTGTGGGCACCTTAGGGGTGGGAGCAGGGGCTGGATGTTTGCACACTGGGGAACCTGAGGAAGCTCCCCAGAGATCATTAGATGCAGATAGAGCTTTAGGTGGCTGAGCAAGTGCAGATCCCCATGTTGGTGGGGCTGTTCCAGTGCTCACCAAGGGAAGGTGATGCCCAGCAACAGCTTTCTGTCCTGGCAAATGAGGTGTGGGAGCAGTGACTGGGCTTTAAACTCTGTGTTCACAACAAGCGTGGAAGCTTGGCTCAGGGGGAAGAAACCAGAGCTCAGCCTTAGTTGAGCCTTATTTCGGGGGGTGGAGATGTCTTGGGGGTCTGCGTGCTGGATGGAGGCTGCCCTGTGGTGGGTCCACCTCTAACCAGTGTTGGGTGCGCAATTCACCCGCTCTTCTCAGCCCGTTTCCCCTTCCAGGAAACACCTCAGCAGGTTGAGGTCTGGGTGTTTCCTGCTGTGTATGGCATGGGGGAGTCCCTGAGGTCACCCCACCATGGTCACCCGAGGTGGCACGAGGACAAGGCTGTCCCATGGGCTGCAGCAGGGCGCAGCAGAGGGTCAGGTCTGTGCTGGTAAAACCTGCCTGTGCTCAGCACGGCTCCGAGTGCTCTGTGAGCAGTTCTCAAGTGCAGGAATTACTCTTCACACAAGCACCTCTCCAAGCCTCGCACAGCAGCAGCAGATGTTCGATGTTCTTCTTTAGTCTCTCCCCATGGGCACGGGAGGACAGTGAGCAAGCGGTGGCTTTCCTTGACCAGCCAGGGGGATAGGGCACATTCCCACCTCGTCCCCTGGCCAGACCCCAGTGGGGCAGTTCCACGTGGGGTGATTTCAGTGGAACCACGAGCCCTCCTCCATCACAGATGGAGCCGGAGCAGCCGCAGCGTGCTCCCTGTGTGCTGGTGATTGACAGCAAGGACGCATGACCGCGCATCTTGTTTTCAACACTCAGTGTTTGTGTTGGCAGAGCCTGGCTCATGCTAAAGACAGGAGCTGCCTCTCACTGTCAGCAGCAGCTCTGCTGTCACTGAGCCTTTGCATGCCCCACTCCTCCCCCGAGCCTCTGCAGCCATGGCGCTGGTGGACACCCGCTCCCTGCCCTCCTGCAAGCATGGCGTTTGCCCCTCTTGGTGTAGTCCTGTTACTCGCCATGATCCTGTCCCCTGGCCATCATCTCTCTCCCACTGTAATGGTGTGGCTGGAGGCTCCTCGCACACCAGCACCAAAGCTTATTCTGCTTCCAGACTGCATTCTTGAAGTCAGAGCTGTGTCTGTCTTAAATACTGACAGCGGGTTTAGGTGAGGAACCCTTGTGGGTTTGATGCTCCTATGAGATGATGTGCTTTGTGCTAAGCAGAGGCTGAGAGTATAGGCTGAGAGTGGTCCCTTCAGGTTCCCTCGTCATTCAGTCTTCAGTCTTCTTTTCCTGAGGAGCTCTGAATGATGGGAACAAGCCACAGGTCTATAGAGGGACGCGGGTGGAAGCTGAGCCAGGGTGCTGGGCATCCCTCGCGGAGCAGCGCTTCTCAGCCCATCAGCTGCAGCCCGTCTGCCCTCCTCACACTCCCAGAAACTCTCCAGGAGCTCTGAGGCTGCACCGACTGCGGCTGCAACCCCTGGGATGGGGCTTCCTGGCCAGGCTCCTGCTGCATTTCTATCTGGGCCCCATTTCTAGTGTGGAACATGGGTGCCAGATATCAGCTGGACCTACTGAGCTGCAGCCACTGTCCCACCCCATGTGAAGAGCATAGGTCCCCATAGCGCTGCCTTGGCTCCTGACTGTGCAACCTCAACATCCATCCCTCGCAGCGCCCTGTCCTCCTGTTGCACTGTCACCAGGAGGCTCCCATCGTGGAGGCTGCTGCCTGCCAGCAGG
>NW_009929914.1:14247-17003 GCF_000696875.1 Nestor notabilis | reverse complement strand
GCTGCTGTGTAGGGACCTGACAGTGGCACAGTGCGAGAGGCTTGTGCCTCTGCCTTGGGATGACAGATGCTGCCATGCCACCGCGAAGCTTTCAGGCGCAGCCCAAGAGCGGTCGGGAGATACGAACCTCTTGCCTGGCGTTTCCGGAGAAGGGAGGTGAAGAGAAATAGGAGGACGAGGGGCATGTGAGGACACAGGCTTGGGAGCAGGGCTGCACGCTGCGGGTGAGCCCGGGTGCTGCAGGAGAGGAGCCGAGGCTCTGCTTTGTGAGCGCACGCAAAGGTCGTGTGCTCATCACATCTGACTTGCAGCGTGTCCATAGAACAACATTGCCTGTGAGGAACCCTACCCCAGGGACAGCAGATGATAGCGAGACATCTGTGGATGCTTCATGACTCAAGTGGGAGCATGGTTGCCAACCCACTTCTCTCCTTCTTTCCTTCAAGCACTAAAAAAATCAGGAGGGAGTTTTGCAGCCCCAAATCCAGCTCCTGGCCCATTCTCAGCCAGCTGGCACAGCATTGGGTTGGGGTGCTTGGTCTCCAAAGGCTGGGGCTGCAGGAGAAAACCTTGAGCCACCCCTGAGCCCTCTCAGTAGCACTGGTGGCGCCTTTTGGGTTCTTTCACCAGAAATACACTAAAAATGTACCTTTTTGATGCAGAACTTTAAACATTCTGGATACCAAGAAACAGGCTTTTGGAAGCATTTCTGCAGAAGTGAGGACAAGCCACATTGCATCCCACTCCCACCCTCCCTGGATCCCAGGAAGCCTCTGTTGCTGTCAGAGAAGCTCTTGCACATGTACCCCCCCACCTCGCTTGCATGTACCCTCCTCTCTAGCAGATGCATTTACTACAGTGTGAAGCACAAACTTCTCTTCCCCGTGTGTGACTTGGGGCTGTAGAGTAGATTAAAAGATTTGTCTTTTTCCTTTATCCAGCAGGTGGGTCTCTGGTGGCTATTTCAATACCATTCTTTGCATGGGCACTGGGACGTCTCTGCTGAGGTTCTCAGTAAACTCAATTACAGCGTGGTAATAGCGCGGTATTGACTCAGGAGCCTCAGCAGCACAGGACTCTTGCCGTTTATTAGTTGTTTAATTATATGGCACATCAGGCCAAAATAATGTCATTAGCTAATTAGCCCATGTTGGGGGTTTTTGTTATTTTTCTTAAATGAATGTTAACATCAGTGAAAGGTGCCAGCTGGTGGCCCAGGAGACCAGACTCCTTTCATGCACGGGGCAGGTCAAGACTGGCTCCAGCCCAGACACATCTCTACACCATCCCATGGGCACAGCTCCCCTGCCACCTTCAGGGGAGGAGACATCCCCCCGCAGCTCCTCTGCAGGGTTTGGTTTACCTATATAACTTTGCAGGGTTTAGAGCTACCTGTAACAACCTCTTCTCACTGCGGACCAGCTCTGGTCCCAACATGACTGGGACCCCCAGCACCCTTCCAAGAACTTCCCATGGGAACGGCTGGGCCAATCCCACCTCCAGAGTCCCAGACTTGCCCAGGGTTTATTCAACAGCAGTGCTTTTAGGATTAAAGGAGCAGAACTGTGCTGTTTAAAGGCACGTCTCTCCAGCTCTGTCATGCAGCTCAGGCTGGGCAGTGCCCAGGCGCTGCTGGAGCCCACCTCCGAGTCACTGCCCCCTTGTTCAGCCCCGGCACGATTACGCACAGCTGAATACACAGCAAAATGGAACGAAGTGTTCGAATGCCAGTGGCATGTACTACATTCAGAACCCAGCAGAGGGGGTGACAGCAGCACAAGTACAGGTCTGAACCCTTCATTACACGCCCAGCGCTGCTCACGCCACCCGTTTCATCCAGGAACGAACCAACGTACTCAGCGATGCTTTTCTCCTCTGTGCGAGGGGCTGAGGGTGGTTGTGTGTGCGTGGGGCTGGGGAGGCACAGCCCATGTGTCCCATGCAGCCTCCGCGTGCATCTGCCAAGACCCATGGCTGGGTCCTGGACCACAGTTAGGGAGCTGCTGGTCCAGAACTATGTGCTAGGTAGGGTTCAGCCTAGGAAGATTCATCCCTTGTTGTTTGGTGCACAAAGGAGCAACACCCCAGTCATTCACCCAGAGGTGGGCGCAGGCTGCTTGACGTGGAGATGGGGTGTATAAAGCCCGTGGGATAAATCCTGTGTGATTAGGAAATCTACAAGACAGCTTTAGCTGTCTCTGTGTGGTTTTGGTGGCTTGTCTCGGGAGGAGGCAGCATTGCCACATGGGAGATGCTCCAGGCAGGATGCTGCAGGACCTCCATCAGGGATGCTTTTATAATTACCATGTCTTGGCTGCTTTCTCACAATACCACGATGGCTGCTGATTTACAGAGCTCCTTCAGCTGGCTGCTTTGAGCCTGCCATTGCCAAAGCATTCATGTTGCCCCTGCAAGCTTCTTACTGTTATTTAACCCAAACAGATCAGCTCTGGGCTTTACAAAATGCATTTGCTGCTTCTAAAGATTTCTTAATGTCTTTCTTTCAACCTGTCTGGGTCCATTCCAAACTCTGAGGAATTGCAGGCCCCTGCAGATGCTTTCATGTCCTTGCAGGCAAGTGCTGCAGACTTGAGGAACTCCCTGGGGAGCCCATGGACTTTTGAGAGGTTCAAGAGCCCATAGGAGGTAACTCCAAAGTTAACCATGCAGTCCTCCCCCCAGTGCTCAAAGGCACAAGTTCAGATGAATAGAATAAATTTGGAGTTAATTGACCACACTGAATTTAAAATACAACA
>NW_009929914.1:0-14216 GCF_000696875.1 Nestor notabilis | reverse complement strand
AGTGAGCGGTGGGAGGGGGGGGCGGGGGGGGGCAATAGAAGACTTTTCCAATAGAGAGAAACTTTCCATTTTTCAAGCCCTCTTATCTCCCCAGTGCTGGTTCCAGAATAGGGAATTCTTCGGTGGTGAACAGATTTTTTTTCCTCCTTCTTTAAGAAGCACTAGGGAAAAACAAAATGCTGCTTGTAAGGAGAATGAGTTACATCCTTAAGCTGGACATCGCTCGTGTTGGTTCCACAGCACTGCTGTGAGATAATCACCCATTCTCCCATGCTCTGCCGCACACCTTAATAACTCTCCCAGGATTTGATGTAATGGTTTACATAACCTTTCCGAAGCATCCTGAATTCTGATGCACCCAGCACTTAAATGTGACATTGAGTCAGCTCCGAAGTACTTTACAGCTGGGTGATGCTGCTTGGGGCTATCTCGTACAATGAACGGCAAAGTTTCACTTACCAAGCTGAAGTGGTCATAACTTTTTAACAGCCGAGCCATGTGGCTGGCACAAATCTCAGGATTCCAAACCCTGAGCCAGGGCAGTGTGTTTGCCTCCCTCTACTGCCTGCAGATGGGTCTACTCCAGCGTTGATCCAGAGCAGTGGCTGCCTACTTGGAATTGCTTCACCTGTAGGTGCCTGCTCCAAGCCCAGTGGCGGGATGACATTTATAGACAGTGGGGAGAAAAAAAGGCAGGTCCGGGCACAGTTCATCTGACCTTTCTCAGGCAGCTACCTTAGAAGGAGATTAATCCTGCCCCTGAGAGGCCTTTTCTCTTCGTTGGTGATATGGTTCATCCATGAACCTGGCTCGTTCGTGGATGCGGGCTGTGTTCTGGCTCCCTCTCAGGTTGTAGGATTTAGATACCTGTGCACCCTGTGCATGGCTCTTGGGTTGGGAAGATGCTTTGCTCCTTCCTGGGACACTGTGCAGAGTGCACGTGTGGGAGACAGGCAGCCCTGCTTCACCAGCACCTTTCCAGCACCCATCCTGCCTCTCCGGTGCCCTCCAGCACCCTTCCCAGCTGGGGCTCCAGCACGTGGCATTCACCAGGCTAACCAAAGGCACAAGCTGAGCGGGTAGAGATAAAGATAGGCATTTTCTGATATCTGGGGCTGATTCTGCTGTCTTAAAAACCCTGCAGTAATTTCTGGTGTTGATTATATATGTAAATCTGTATCTATAATCGTCTCTCTCATACATGTCTGTGTATATATATACGCACACACGCGTAGATGTGTGTATATCTAACATATGTGCTCCCAACCCACACAACATCTGTGGCTCTGAAAGCCACCGGAGCGTGCGCATTTCTCCCCCCCAGCCTGAATGGCACCCCCAGAGCAGAGCGGGGTGACAGGCCTGCCTGCCAGCCTCTCTGCTCACCCCAGCATGGCATCTCCCTCCCTGTCCTTCCAGCTGGGATTTTTCCCTGCACAGCACCAGCACAGGGCAGGCTGTGACCTGTGAGTGGTGTGATGGCACCTTCCTGCACTCCCCAGGGTCCTCAGGGCTTTTGATGGAGAGGAAGTGTAAGGCTTGTGAGGAGCCTCATCTCAGTGGGATATACTTGGAAAAGTTGCTTTTGGGGAGCAGCGCTGTTTTTTTCACCCTGGTGTGAGCCCCACATGCTGCAGGGTGTTCTCAGGCCAGTGTCCAGCACCAGCACAGTGTCCATGACACTGAAGGTGATGGTGGGAGAGGCTGGAATTGCCTGAGCATGGTGCTCCGGGTCTGCAGGAAGAGCTCCAGTGACCGTACAACCCTCAAATCCCACAGCAGGCAGAGGTGCAGCCTGACCCTTTTCCCCAACTCTAGAAGGGCCATCGTGTCTTGCAGCTTCTTCTGGGTACATACATCAGCCAGCCAAGCACGGCCCTGCTGCTGTAATGCAGATAGGGTGCTATGGCAAATCACAGTGAAGGAACATGATTCAACTTTGTCATTTCCAGCCATAGCATGTTCAGAAATAGCGTGGAGGAGCAGCTCTGATGGAGGCATGCATCTGTATGCCGCAGGGATGGGGAGCGAGGGCGAACGCAGCTGAGGAGTTGGTCTCTGGGTTGGCCATGAGCTGAACACGTCCTGCAAAAGAGCAAGAAGCAGAGGAGGGAGGGGAGGAAAGAGCAGCTCTGAGGAAATCTCGGTTGCACAGCTGGGAAAGAGCCTTTCCTTAAGAGAGCTGTTGGTGTTGATGACATTAGTAGTGTCACTGATGGAGAAATTCAATCACTTCCAATGAGGGAAAAATAATTGTCTTTCGAGGTACAGTAGGTTGTTGTCATTTTCCTATGACACACTCCATCAACTTTCAATTTCTAGCACAAAAGCCCTTCGCTCTTGCTTGGGCCTCTCTAATCTGTTGTGGGGAGCACTCATGGGAGACGTGGCATGGGATGGGTGAGTTATCTGGCAACAGAAGAACCCAAATTGCACCAAAAGTGAGAGCATCACCCAGACCCCGCTGGGGTGGGGAGGATGCCAGAGGCAGGGAAACCAGCTCAGGGCAGTGGCTGGTGAAATACTTCTTCACCGTGATGTTCCCCTAAGGAAAACAGCATGGGGAGAGGCTCACAGAACTTGTGGGGGACCCCCAGCACTGGCATCACAGGCAGGTTGGGCATGGGGAAGCTCAAACCCTCTGGGGCTGGAGGATACAGGTTCAGCTCCGTCATCCCTTGCATTGGTGGTAGGGAGGAGAAGAAGGGGAGAAGCACGCAGCAGTGGCTCAGAGCAGAGGTGTGCGTGCAGGAGAGCCAGAGCTCCCCACCAAATGCTTCCCTGCCACTGGGTGAAATAAGAGGTGATTAGCAACGGATCCCAGCATCCGAGCCACGGAGCCTTCTCCTCCAGCATTTAAAGAGGAAATATATATTTAAAAATACTGCTCTACCAGAGAGAGGTAATGATGTGTTTCGAGGGCAGAGATGGTATCATTCATAAAGCCCGTGCTGCTTAATTACATCAGCACCATTTAGGAGAGGAATGATTTCCCACTTTCTGGTTTGTTTTCCCTCTGTCCTGCTGTATCTCGCTATGGCTCCAGCCATTTGTCAGGTTTTTTGGTATCTCTGCCTCCAGCCAGAGCTTGAGGCTGGCTGTCAGCCCTGGGGACGGGCAAACTGTCACTGTCACCAAGTGCCAGCCCCCCAGAACTGTGGCACTGAGGTGATGCCATCCTGTTCTGACCCGGGATGGGTTAACAGGCATGAGCAATGGGTTGATGCCTCCTGTGCTTCTGCAGCAGTGGTCAAGACTAGTTAACCCTGCTTCTCTGCTGTCCTTGGGCCACTGACTCTACATCCAGTATTCCCATCGTCTGGGGAAGATCTGCTGCCATGGGAGATGGACACCATCTCCGTTAGGAACGGAGCCCATCCTGGGGCCTCCTTGGGGTCCCCACTATTCTTCTAGCAGGCTCTTCCCTGCTTCCCCACTGTCTTTGTAGATGTGTGCCTGCTGCCCCCCAGCCCTGCCAACCAGCCCTCTTCCTGCCAGAGGAGAGCACTTCATGCTGCTTTTAACCAGCCTTCCCTCGTGGTGCTTTGCTTTCGCCTGTCAGCTCTAGCCTGACGTTATTTGGGTAGGAGCAGAGGGGTGGGAGTTTAGAGAGGCAGAACGGTGCTTTTTTTTCCTTTCCCCTTGCATTCATAAGACATTTCAAGTGACACACAGAGGCAATAACGTATCACTCAGCCTGAGTGCAGCTTGAATGGTTTAAAAATACGCTCCTGAACTTTCCACCCCTATTCATGCACAGGCACCATCCCTTTGGGGTCTGCACTTTGGCAAGAACAAGCAAGGAGTTAAGCAGCTCGGCGAGGCGAGCTATTTATGGATGTTGCAAGCTCCCTGCTCTTCTCCAATACCCCGTTCAATCCTTTAATTATCTGCAGTAGTTTCATGCTGTGTCTCACCACATGCTCTCTGGGGGAAACCGCTGGGGCTTTGCCAGTTGATGGGGAGGGGGGTGAGAAGTGGGAGGACTCTGCCACATGTGCCCACGAAAACAATGGATGCTGTGAGGTTGCTTATCTGTGGGCTGCGAGGGCTGTGGGGAGACCAGGGCATGGCCATGGCACCTTCTGGGACAAGGAATCAGAGCTTATCAGAGCGACAACCCCAGTGGGAGTTGCCTGCGGGGAGGAGGACGTGGCAACAGAAGGTTGTGGGAAGACTTTCCACATGCCTGGGTTCAGTCCCCTGTGTCCCCAAACCCCATGAAATGGAGCCCAGAAGCTGCAGAGCATAATATGTGAGAGGGAAGAAGGCAGGAGGGCCCATGTGGCTTGCCAGCCTCTGATGTGCTGCCCTCCAGACAGCACTGTTTCTTGACAGCACTGCCAGATTTGGAGAAGAGAGCTGCTGTTGCCAGGACTCTGCACCTCTCGTTGTTCCCACTTGCTCCAGCATAACATGAAAGCTGCCCTTCCACCTCCCGAAAGCCCCTGTGAAGATGCTGCTCCAGCATCATAAGAATTTTAGTTAATCCATTAATAGGCTTTGAATAAGTTGACCAAACAAATGAGATGAGAATAATCTCCAGTGCCTGGAGCTGCATGGCTGTTAATGAAACCTGCTCTTTGAGCAGCCTCTGTACAACAGCCTGCACTGCACCTCCCCGGGCATTTCACACTCCCACTCTCAGCACCTTTTCTGGCCCTTTAGACTGAAGCTGAGGAACAATTCCTTGCCCAGAGGGTGCTCAGGCATCGGAACAGGCTGCCCAGGGCAGGGCTGGAGTCACCGTCCCTGCAAGTGTTCACAGCCCGGGTAGACGAGGCCTCAGTGCCAGGGGTTAGTGGTGGCCTTGGCAGTGCTGGGAATGGTTGGACTGGATGACCTGAAAGGTCTTTTCCAGCCTGGTTGATTCAGTGATTCTATGGCAAGATGGTCTGGGGAAGCCAGCCAGGACCAGTGCCCGTGTCCCCTCCATGCTGCAGGGAATGTGGGCTCTGGGAGGGTCGGAGGGGAGACGTGCAGCCCTGCCCAGCAGCCAGGCCAGGGCACCATCACCTGGAGATCTCTGTAGGTCCATTTGAGCAGCGGGTCCAATACATTGCCAAGGTTCCATCTGCAGTCAGTGCTGCCACACTGGTAAGAGCTGGGCACAGTTGCTGGTTACTCTGGTCTTGGGTAAGTTGCTCATGGGAACTGGAGATTCCCAGATTCAGATTTTCCTATGGGTCTAGTACCAGGCACGTGAGGCTGTTATCTTCCCTACCTGTATCTACCTGTCTCATCTTCTTTCCTCCAATCCACAGCCTTGCACTTCCCTACTGGCTTATCCTGGCCAGCATCAGTGATCCTGGGAGACTCCCGGGTTCCTCCCATGAAGGGAGGAACAGGGAAGGGCAGGAATGGCTTCCAGGCTCCCCATCTCCTCCCTACGCTCTCCCTAGGCTGCGCCCAAGGGACATTTGTCCCGGGGCTATCCCATGCATTGCACCCCTTGGAACAGTGCTCAGATCCAAGAGATGGGGGTAGGGGAGTGGGGGGTGTTTCTCCCTTTCCTCTTTGCTTTCTTCATAGCATCTGTGCTCTGGTTCAGCTTTGGACACCCCTGGAAGCCCAATTCTGGTGGGTGCTGATGGGTCACATTGCCATGAAGCCCCCTCCAGTCCCCGTGGGGACCTGCCTGTGGAGTGAGGAGCGCTGCCAGGAGCTGGGGGTTCCCTCTCCTTCCCAGCTCCACTCTGCACGAGGTTGCTGTATTCTCACCTGATTAGCGGATTTGAAATAGAGCCTTTGGCTTTCAGACCCAAAATAGATGTTAGGTTGTCTTTTACTCCGCTGGAGGCTCCTTAGTATGTAAATCCCTCCCCAGCGCAGTCGGTGTAGCACTATGCTTTCCGAGGGGATGGCACTGCCGGGATCCCGGCTTTGCGGGAGATCCCTGGCTCTGGATCGTCAGTGTCCCGCTGGGCAAGGACAGCCACACTGTTTTCACAGATCCCTGTGCCACCTCTTGCCTCTCTGATGGGCACAGTGTTAGGGACGGTGCTTTGCTGTGGGGGAGCAGCATCTCCCCTCCATTGCCCTCCCTGTGCGCTCCATGGTACCCGGCAGCATTCCAGGGAGGATGCGACTGGCGGGCAGCGACATTTGTTTTGTCACTTACGCCGTTGTCACCAAAGCAAAGGAAAAAATAGCTGCCTGTAGGGGAGAGCTGGGCCCTGTGACACTCGCTTCATCTTACAGCAGCTAATGCATCCGGCAGCATCCCGAGGATCCCTGCGCCCTGCCGGGATAAATGAGCTCTGTGCTGTCCGCAAAGCTCTGGCAGCAGAGCCACCTCCCAGGCCCCCCCAGAGCTGGTGAGCCACCGTGCTGAGGACCCATGGGCACAGGGCAGGACCTGTCCCAGGGATCAGGGACACCCTGTGCTGTGACAGCCACCCACTCCCCATGACCGATCAGCTCTCCAGAGAGCAGGGAGCGGGTGTTCATTAAGTGACACTAATTGCTTGGTACTTTTGCATGTTTTCTACCTTGTAAAGAGTGAATCAAAAACCAGCGCCCTGAGGAACCGCCTCTATTGAACTGATGTTCATTATAGCTGACTTTGAGCTACCTCATTAGGCTTCTGTAATTGAAGGAGTTAATTGATTATCAATAGTTTTAGTTCCCTCTTCCCATGCCTGCAAGGCCCTGCTGGGTCTTCTTCAAGGGCCCACCATTCATCATGCAGCTCAAACATGCCTTGCTGCTGGCATCCATGGACTGAAGCAGTTTGGGTTGCTCTGTGCGTCCCCATCTCTGTGCCATGCCATGCCATGCCATACATAGCCGTGGGGATGCTGGCACCACCGGCTTCACCACAGCGACATTTTCCGTGTGGGTTCTTTGCATTGCAGCATATCCACCCGGATTTGGCACTAGCTCGAAACTCTGTTTAAATTACTTCTGATGGCTCTCCTTTCCGTCTCTGTTTTTTAATGCATATGGATTATATTTGGAGAGGGTGCGTGTGGGGGTTCATCTCTGCAGTGACTCTCTCACGGGTGTGAAAGCGGAGCCTCCGAACCAGCTGCTCCCCAAGCAGGGGCTTGCCGTGCCTTGGTGCTGCGTGGTCGCTGCGCCCTGTCCCACGGTGCAGGGGAGGACACAGCCTGCGCCGGGGGGTCACAGCCTGCATGGGGGGGGTCTGCATGGGCTGGACGGGTCGGGAAGGCTGTGTGGGTGCTCTTGCACATTGGCTTTCCTGTGCGCGGGTGCCGGGGCCGCCTCCCTCGCGCAGATGCGCGCTGCCTGACTCAGTCACACGTCTGCTGTTTTTAGAGGCGGCCTTCTAACACCCTGCCTCGCTCAGCAGAAAAGCCCAGGGAGGTGCTGTGCTTCCCCCAGCCAGCCTGGAACCGAACCCCCTGCGCGCAGGAGCACCCTCACAGCTTGGTCCTGCTCTGCTGGAGATGGGGACAGACATGGCTGATGTGGTGAGAGGACCCCCAGGCAGGCATGTGCCTGGGCTCATCCCTCCTGCCACGGAGGTCTCTGTCCCCTGCCATCTTTCACACTGTCCTTCCCCACTGGGAGCAGAGTGCCCAGAGCATCCTCGGGTACCCGCAGGAGCTGTGTCTGAGCAGAGGACCATAGGTGACGTGTGAAGGGTCTGGAAAATAAGTGTGATAAGGAACGGCTGAGGAACCTGGGTGGGTTTAGTCTGGAGAAGAGAAGGCTCAGGGGGGACCTGATCGCTCTCTACAACTGCCTGACAGGAGGATGGAGCCAGGAGGGGGCTGGTCTCTGCTCCCAAGGAACAAGGGATGGGACAAGAGGAAACGGCCTCAAGCTGCCCCAGGGCAGGTTTAGCTGGAGCTGAGGAACAATTCCTTGCCCAGAGGGTGCTCAGGCATTGGAACAGGCTGCCCAGGGCAGGGCTGGAGTCACCATCCCTGCAAGTGTTCATACACCATGTACTTTAGTGGCCCTCAGTGCCATGCACTGCTGGGAACGGTTGGACTTGATGAGCTGAACGGTCTTTTCCAATCCTGTTGATTCCATGATTCTATGAGACACCACAGCAGGGGATGGAGCTGGAGAACCCCTCCCCCCCTCGGTGCTCACCCCCTCCTCAACCTCCTCCGAGGGCACAAGCAAGTCTCAGGAAGCCAGAGGGTAGGGGTGCCACAGGCAATGGCAACCAGTGCTTCTGATTTTCCCTGGGACCTCAGGGTTTTAGGCAAATGCCACTGCTCTGCCCCAGCTTGGGGTCTGCGCCACACCGCAGGTGACAGCGGGAGAGGAGCTAGACAAGGCAAGAGGAAACTGTTGCTCCCCACCTTCGTTAGTTTTAACTAACAAGCTGTTTATAGGAGTGACATGACACCTGCTTTCCTCTTTATAAATTCAATAATTTATGAAAGGTATTAAAGGCAAAACAGCCTCCCGAATAAAGCCTGTGATGCGTGTGCTCTGGGTATAAGCCAAACGGGACAATGAGCTACACTTGAATAACACACGAAGATATTTACCCTCTCCATCTATAAATTATTAAGGGGCTTTTTGCACATAATTACACGAGCTTTTATGTTTCTCACTCCCTGCTTTTAATCCTTTTTGGAGAGGCGCCAGTCACTTATGACGGGAGTTGAGCAAACAGCAAACGTTGCAGCTGGGTTTGGGGTTGCTGCAGATGAAGGAGGTGCAGGAGAGGGCATTGGTGTGGGCTCACTATGCACACTGCTGCAGGGGAAGGAGCTCCAAGGGCACGAGGCATAGGAGACCAGGCCAGGGTGCTCTTCCTCCTCAGCATGGGTTCATGGCATGGCCCTGGGAATGTGCAAAGCAGGTTCCAGTGTTTTAATTGCTCTCCAACTGTGCATGTAAATGAATGATATGCAGATGTAATTGGGCGTGCAAATGTCACTAGGAGGCTGTTTACATGTGCTGTGTACATTAGGGGAGCATGTATGTGTGCAAAAAACCACTAAGGATGTTAATGGTGGTTACACTTCTGAGGGTGTCTGGGTGCTGGGTCCGCTGCCTCTACTTCTCCCGCTGTGGCCTCTGGGCAGCAGAGCTCCCTCCTCGCCCTGCCCCGTGCCAGACCTCCCCTTGCCCTTCCAATGTGCTTGCCCAGGCTCCAGCACAGCTCAGCTTCCTCCCTGCTCCCCAGCATCCCCTTTACCTGTGCCCCTTGCCAGGCTGGCTGCAAACCACTTCTAGACATTAAGGCGAGGAGCCCGTTTCATCCCCTCCGGGGCACCTTGACCCCTTTCCGTTAGCTGCCAAGCATCTGTGAGTCAGCCCCAGCGGGACATCTCCCACACCACCTTCCCATCCTCCTTGTCCAGCACAGCCTCCTCTTTCTCTGCGTGGGCATCTGACACGACTCTCATGTCCTCCACACTCTCGGCTGTCTCCAGCCCCTCTCTCCTTTGTGCAAAGATCTTTAATCATCACTCTTTGTCCCATTGTGCGGTTCCTATTCTTACACTGAGCTGTTAAAAAGCTCTCACTGTCATAACTTCCTTGTCCCAGAAATTATCTTTCATCTCCTAGATGTGGGCTACAACAGCTGAGATGCTTGATATTATTAATACCTTCTGTATATGTGTCAATGAGCTTAAGAATTTAATAGAGCCCTTTCCTGTAGCCCTTCACGTGGCATGTTCAGGCTGCTTGACAGAGCATTGAAGCTATCAGGCACTTGAGTCAGGCTGACATCAGGACGTGGCTTCTCTCTGCAGCAGAGCATTTCTTAGCAAGACCTAATTTCTGCACCCTGGGCTTGAACAGGATGAGGTGGCAGTGCCCTGGCAGAGACTTGGGTGAGCTGAGCTGGGGCAGCCCCTGTGCACCAACAGCTCGTGTCCCCTTCAGCAGCACCTGCTTGAGCAGGGCTGCAGAAAGGCTTTTCTCTTTCTACCTGTTCTCTGGAGCATCATGGGGGTCATGTCATGATTTGAGATGGGCAAGGCACAAGCACAGCATCTCCTGCCTCTCACCTTGCCTCACTTGAGCAGAGATGCCTGGAGATGGGCTTGGCTGTGTGTTTGCTGCTGCTGGAGAGGCTGTGCATGGGGGCAGCAGTGGGATCACTCTCAGTGGCCTGCACAATGGGACATCGCATGGCTCCATCCACAGCAGTCCCACGTGGTGGTTGAGAGATTTTTGGTACATTGCCTCCTTCTGCTCCAAGTGAATCAGCTGACTAGGGCAAGGAGCTGTACAAGACATACAGAGAGAAACCATTATGATGATACTTGATAACAATCCTCAATTTTGCTTGGGAGCAGCCGTACAATGCAGGATTTGGACTCCCTCCAGCTGATAATGAGAAGCCACTGGACTGACTCAGCCTGCTGTGAGGAGGCACCAGTACACATCCAGATGGCTGTGGGGACGGGGGAGCAGGAATATCCTGTGTCGCCCCTTCATCCCACTCCCCCGCACACACCCTGAAATGTCACCACCTCCAAGGAAGAAAGCACGTGTGATGCGGGAGCACGTTTCTCCCGTGACTGCACCCACAGCAGCCAGGGGCTCTGAGACACCCTGAGGCCCTGCTGCAGCCCCAAGGAGGGCAGAGGGCTGTGTTGGGCAAGGCCAACACCAGGCACCCGCGTCACCTCTCCATCCCCATCCCAAACAGCGAGGAGGTTACGGCTGCCTTCCCCGGGGACTGGTTAGGGCTGGGCAGGATGGAGGAGCCTCAGGGGGATGCAAGGCACCCTCCGCTCCGGGTGCGCAGGGGCAGAGCATGCGCATGTCCCCCTCTGTCCTTGCTGACAACGGGAGGAGGCTGGAGGGGCAGACAGCCGATCTGGTGTTCCCAGAGCTGGTGCTGGCAGTACTTCAAGATGTGGTACATCTTATCTCAGCCTGGCATTTGCACGCATTTTCTCAGCTCAGCTTGTTACGACAAAAGTGTGAAAATCTGAAAGAAAAGGAACTATAATAATAATGGGAGTAATTAAAATCCATCTCCCTCCTGCCAGCACAGCCCTTCCTGGACCTTTTGTGGGATTCCTGCACATGTGCACCAAAACCAAGAGAGATAAAGAAGCCCCGCTGAGGGGCAGGTTGGCTCCTACTGCCCAGGCAAGGGGCTCGGTCCCTTGTGATGTGTGCAGGTGCCGCCTCTTCGGGAAGGAGCTCGGAGCAGGGATAAACTCCTGCCTCCTGCCAACAGAAGGGAACCATCTGCCACAGCCCGTTATCATCTGAGGATGGCAGTGGCAAAGAGCTGGAGCATCTGTCTGAGGGATGAGCCCCCGCAGATGGACACCCAAATGTTCTTGCTGCTCCCTGCAGGTTTTAAAGAGGAAAATGTTTGATGAGGGCTTGTGAGTGGAGCTGTTCCCTGCCATGTGCTCGGCAGCCTGAGGCTGCATGGGGGGCAGGATGGGGTGCCCCTTGTTCTGAGTCACTCCGTGCTGCAAGAAGGAGATTGACCCATTTGAGTGCATCTTTGTGGCTTCCTACAACAGCTGGAGTTGGTCTCCAGCTGTTGGGAGAAGGGAATGAAGCTGGCAGCTGCAGATATCTATATGGGCTGTTTGTGGGGCAGGAGAGGGCAGCACTTCCAGTGAGGTTTGGTTATGTATTTCTGGCTGTCCTCAGCGCTCTGTCGCTTGTACTACACCTCAGGGACATTAACAGTAAGCTCACCCTTACCTTGACTCTGAATGTCCCACTACAAAAGCAGACCTGGTTATCCTGTTCTTTTTCCTAATGTCCCATTGATGCTTTTCTTCCAGGTAACGTTATAAACTTGACCCTTTTGAGCTGCATTGCTGCTTCTCTTCAGGCAGGCCTTCATATCAACCTATGTTAAGGGTGTGCTGCATTCCCATCTGCATGTGGGATTGTCTCAGTCCTGGTGGTAGTTTGTCTGTGGTGGTGAGATGCTGGCCAGTGGTGGCCCGTGAAGAGCTGGGGACAACCTGACAGTCCCAGGTAACCTGTGCCTCTGCTGCTGTGTGGGGTGAGCTATGGGGCTCGCTGGTCCTGGGGGTTTCAGCCATGCTCCTGGGAAGCTGTCCCAATGGCTCGCCCCAGTCCCAGAGCTCACTGCTGCACCAGGGCTGCATGATGGCAGCATTTTGGGGCAAGGAGGCCACAGGGAAACCGCCAGCACAGAGCTCACAACTGACAGGTCAGTAAATGCAGAAATGGGGGAGCCTTTGGGCAGTGCAGTTCCCGCTGGGATCAGCCGGGTTTATGCTGCTGGGATCTGCCTTTGTCTGAGGTGTCCTTGGGGCTGTTGGGTAAGGAGGTGTAGTCCATGAGGTGGGGTGAGAGTTACCCCTCTGCACTTGGAGGAAGGGAAAAGCCCAAATGGCTCCTTGGGGAGATCAGACATACTGGCTCCTCTTAAACTCTGGCACCGCGGATAAGGGTCTTTGTACCCCTGTGCCCAGCTGGGAGAGCAGGTATGAAGTGATGCTCCCTTTTTGCCCAAGTCAGGAATCACACGCAGAGGTGACAGGTTTTCGCACAGGAGTTGTCCCTAGGAGAGGCGTGCACAGATGCCATCTTAGCCCAAAAGCTCGTCTCTGCTCTGCGCACCAAGTCCCGTCCTCTGCCGCGCCGCCGGGGTGGGGACAGCCATCGGAGCGGAGGTGGGAAAGACGGTCTTGGAAGGCCCCCTGCTTCCAGGCGGTGTATAGCATCGCGCTCACTGCCACCAGCGCTGCTTGCATGGCAGATTCACCGTATCTTTGTGGAAGGGCCGAGGTGAGATTTCCCCTTCTCACACCAGACAATGCCAGGAATTATTCTGGAGTGTCAGTATTGAATACCCGGCGCCCTGCACTTATTGGGGCTTTAACCATGGAGCGGGGGAAGCATTAGAAGCAGCATTCAGAGCTCTTAGCTTGTCTTTCGTCCTCTGGGTTTTTTTTCCTGGCTGCATTCAGATTGTAAGCTTTGTCTGTGTTTGTGAAGTGCTATTAACATCGATGGCATCGCTGAAATAGCCATAATAATAAGAGGCATCGATCTGCACTGAGTAAAGGTCTGAGGACCACTGCGAGGGGTGAGGCTGAATTTCCCTGATGGGAGGAGTGGAGCGCGTGGTGCATTCACACACACGCTGTCACCCCTCTGGTGTTCATTGCAGCAAAGATCCTTTACTCCAGCTGAGCCGGGGTCTGCGCCCGTGGGAGGGGAGGCGGCAGTCTGCGAACGGCCAGGAATGCTGAGCGGGAGCAGGGAGCGGGAGTGATTCAGCCCGCAGGGGCGAGCTCGCTTGTGCCTACCTTTTGTTTATTGCTGCCCTGCTCAGAAGCTCACATGTGCTGGGCAGGAGGAGAACATGCTCCCAATGCGAGCTCCGGGGAGGCAGCAGCCTCCGTGTGAGTGCAGAGAGGGGCTTTGCTCATAGCCCACGCAGGGACATGGGCTCAGGACAGCTGCTGGGCTCCAGTGCTCCGGGGCAGGCAGGCGTGGGCATAGGGTGAGAGGATGCCATTGCACAGGAGGAGCTGGGGTGAGCACACAGCTCTGCTTTCGCAGGAGGGAGGAAGGGAGGCCTGCCCAGAGGGATGCTCTGCATGGGAATCTCCACCCCTGGGCTTAGTTAAATGGCTGGTGGAGGAAGGCCAAGCCATCATCTTCTTCAAAAGCTCCCACTGGCTGGAAAAGCCGTCCAAGGGAAGGCTCAAGGGACCCAGCAAAGGGGCCCGTGCCAATGTGGAGGACTCTGGTGCAGCTGCCTTGGGTCTGTCCACCTTGGCCCATGGCAGGGGGCAGCTGGGTAGAAGCAGGACAGAGCAGGAAGAGCCTGCTGAGGGGAAGCGGGAGGGGGGAAATGCACATTAGAAGCAAAGTTTGTGCCCATTACTGCTGGAGAAACCAGCCGCTGCTGGAAGAGCCAGGGCTGGGCAAGTCTGCTAATGCTGCTCGATAAATCAGTGTCCATTATGGAAGGAGGTGAAGCAGCGGGCAGTGCTCGGGAAGTCATGCACTTAGTCCTGAATGAGATGCCACCAGCTCAGCATACATCAAGCCTCCAAGGAGGCTTTTGGAATCACCAGGGCCCAGATCAGTCCTCAGAGGTGTTCCCCCCTTGCAGCCCTTTTCCTCTCATGTGCCGGGGTGGGGACGGGGTGTCAGTGGAAAAAAGAGGTGCAAAACGCTTTGCAGAGGTATCTGCTGTAGGACGGAGCGCTCTGAAATCCCCAGGGCAGCCTGGCTCCTTCCCTCGGCGGGCTCATGCACGGCTGGGCACTGAAGCAAGGGCGACCAGCAGCACCACTCCTCCAGCC
>NW_009929913.1:7981-11755 GCF_000696875.1 Nestor notabilis | reverse complement strand
GGACCTCGGGGACCACATGGGCCAGGTCAGGGTGTTCCCGTCCTCCCTCCTGGAGCACCTCCCAGGGAGACAACCAGGAATAGGAGTTGTGGTTCCCCACCCAGCCACGGGCATGAGGCCAGGGCCGCGGGTGGGAGCGCGCCCCGAGTCCCGGGGGGGCACCCTGGCTGAAGTCATCCCCAAGCATCCCTTGTCCGGGTGCAATGGGGATCCTACCCCGCGGATGTGGGGGACGAGGTGACAGACCCATGTCGGGGTCGGGTCCCCAGCCCTGGCTGCTGCAAGGAGGGAAGCAGTTCTGCTGCCAGGATGCTGCCAGGATGCTGCCAGCCTGCCCTGGGCACCGTTTCCATCGCATCCCTCCCTCCTCCATCTGCTCCCGCCGGCTCCTCGGGGCCCTCCTGCACACGGGGCCACCGACAGCAGCTCTTCCTTATTACAATACGTTCTGCTTCATCACCCCCAAGATCTGCATCCACGAGACCTGTGTGATGGGGATCCGATTCCCTGCTGCTAATGCCTCAGTAAAGGGCTTTGAGGATGTAAAGCTCCGTATAGGAGCTGAGCATCATTTCTGTTATTGATTTCACTGCCCAGCCCCTGAGATGCTGCTGGAGGACACGTAGCTCTGGGTAAAGCTTCTCGAGTCCTTGCGGAGGCAGCAGGGAAGGATGTAACCCTGCCTTGGAGCAGAGAAGGAGAAATCCTTCTTGTGTGGGCACACAATGCTCCCAGGTCTGTACCCTTCCAAGAGCTGCAGGACAGCAAAGCTCTCCTTGTGATGGAGAAGCTGTTATGTGGCAAAACCCCACATCAGGGGCCAGGGGGAGTGATCTGAGCCCTGCCTGGCTGCTAACACACACAAACGTCAGTGTGGAGATAAGGAATGGCTGATTACACCAGCCACCACCATGGGAAGATGAGAGAAAACTGCTCCAGGTTTATTCCACTTGGAGAATTCCCCCTTTCCATGAATCATTTCCATACTCTATCAGGGCTCCTTTTATTAATTGAATTCATTTATTCTTAACCTTTCCAGACTTCAGATGCTTCTTTTCCTTAGGAAAGGGTAAACAGGCTGGTGCCATGTGCTGCACGCTGGGCATGGTAATGATGCCAAATGGGGATATTCCACCTGTGCTGTGAAACCGAGATGGAGTCGGACCCGAAAGGAGCTGCCGGGAATGAGGCTGTGGAGGGATGAGGTGGAAACACCCCCTGGCCTCTGTTCACCCGCTCCCTGAAAGCTGCTTTCTGTCCCCAACAGCCTTTATCTCACACTTTGCTGATTGTATTTCAAGGAAACCTGGCACCAGTGAAGTGGGGGCATTGATGGGGCTGGAGACAACCCCCCAGTGCAGTGGGGCTGCAGGAAGCAGTGCCCATTCCTGGATGTGCCACACTGGAGAGGTTGTGGGGATGGAGGTGGCGGAGCTCTGGAGGGGATGGAGCAGGGCTGCAGCATCCTCATCCCACCAAGGACACCGATTTGGGCTGCCGGGTGCAGAGAGGGATCTTCAGGGAAGTGGCAAGGCCAAGGCCATGTCCATGTGTCTCCTGGGTGCAACAGGATGTGGAGGGGCCCTGAAGGATAAATCCGGGTGCAGATCCAGGCTGGGGAAGAGCATGGGGAAGAGCAGACCCCACCAGAGGTTGGGAGCCCACCACGTTCCGATGGCATCCCACCATCCACCCCAGCCTCCATCAACCCACAGGCCAAGCCCCGGGCATCCTGGCGCTGTGCAGGACCCTGAGCCATGAAGGATCCAGAGGTCGGGTCAGGGTGGGTTTGGAAGCTGGAGCTGCAGGAAGAGCAGCCGGAGCCTTTTGTTGGTGACAGCCATGTGAAGGTCCTTGCTGGGTTCTGGACAGCCCCATCCCCATGCACCATTCCCATGGACCACCCGAGCTGGGAGCTGCCCTGGATTCGGAGCAAGCAAACACTGGGTGGGTGTGCAGCTTCTCCTGGGTGATGGTCCCAACCGGAGCAGGACCCCTGCCTGCACCCACCATCACTGCCCTGCACTGATGGACCCGGGCAGGACAGGGTCTGGAGCCCCTGCGATGCTCCAGAGATCCAGAGGGATCCATCTGGGAGCCCTGGGGAGGATTTCCTGCCCCAGCAAAGGGCACCGGGAACGCTCCCGGCCATGGGATTTTCGGGAAACGCCTCCCGACTCCCCACTCCATGCTCATTTCCCGCAGTGGGAGCTGGGTTTCACACCTCCCTGCCAGCCCCCGGCGGGGGAATCACCAGCAATCCATAAAGCTGGAGGATAAACCCGGCTAATGCTGGGCAAGGGCAGGAAGTGGGGAGGGAGATGCTGTGCCGGAGGGTGGGGAGAGGAACCACGCTGCTCCCAGCTCCACCACTGACTCACCCCCTGGCAGCCCTGGGAACGCCACCTCGGCCCGTAACTACCAAACACAGGCGCTGGTAACCTGGCCCAGCACCAATCCTGCCCATTCCTGGGATGCCAACGTACAGTTCCTCTGAGCAAATCAGAGGAGCTGATCTGGATTTACCCCAGCATGGTGGGACCCTCACACCAGCATCCCTCCCTTCCAGGTACCACCGTAGGGATGCTCTGGTGGTCCCGGGGCTGCCAAGTGGGACCAGTGGAGCTGCCACTGCAGTGGTGAGCGTGGTGAGGCCGTGCCTATGATCTGCCACGGGGAAACGGCTTTAAAATCCAGGTTAAAGAAAGAAACAATAAAAAACCAGCCGGAGCCCCACTTCTGGTTCCTGTTTCGGGGGCTCCAGCCAGTGCCTGGGGGTTGGGTTTGGTGTGAGAAGCAAACACCACCTCGGTGCTGGGGTTACGGCTCCTGGCGGGGCTGTTCTGGGAAGGGGGAGCAGGGGTTGCCCGGTGCCCGCTCCACGTTTGGGGGATTTTCGGTGGAGTTCCCGTGGGCCCTTTCTCACGGGTCGCTGCCGCTGTGGGCAGAGCCGGTCGCTGCCGGCAGCGCTGTCAAGCTGCCCATGGCAGGAGCATCGATGCTCTTGAGAGGCATTTGCTCACATTAGGCTGAGATTTGGGGTGCTGGGAGGGGGTTCCAGCCATCCCCATGGGGTGAGCATCCTCCCGGGTTGGGCACTGACCCATTTCTCAAGGTCACGGCCGTGGGCAGCGCACAGCAGAGGCGATGAGACTATTTCAGTGAGCTGAGGGAACTTCACTGGCCTGATTCCCATAAATAAAACATGCAGGGAACAGCCCCTGCTCTGTCCTATTAATTCTGGACCCCAGGGGCCGGGCTCTGTGTGCATTCAGCAGTTCGGTGTCGCCTGCTCCGCTCCCCTCTCTGGAGCCTGGATGGGCTCACGGAGCTTCCAAAGCTCCATAGAATGCAGAGTGTGAGGGCTTTGAGGGCACCTTATGGGAAACTCGTGTGTTTCCTCAGACACGGAGGCAGTTGGGAAGGGTGCGGGTGTGAGGGTGGGTCCGGAGCAGCCCCCAGCCCAGCTCCCTGTTTCATGGAGCTCTTCCCATCTCCCATTGAGCCGGGTACCAGTGCCCTGAGCATCCCTCTGCCCCCGGTGCTCTAGGAGCAGATGAGCTGCGTGGCCTGGTTCTTCCAGCCCCTCATGAAAGACATTAGAACAAGGGAGTTTGATAATCTGGGTTTTCTTCTAGGAGGGCATGGACCTGTCTCTCTGTTGGATTTATCAGTCGCTGATGGATTTTATCTCTCTCTTCCAACTTGTGATGGTGGTTTTGGTACCAGGGGCACGATGTCGGCAGCTCCCCTCCTCATACAGGATGGGCTCAA
>NW_009929913.1:6963-7667 GCF_000696875.1 Nestor notabilis | reverse complement strand
TCTGCCCCCCCCAACCACAGCATCCTCCCTCCCCACCGGTGCTTACATCTATTAATCTATTAATGATCGACATCTATGAATGACCGTGGCAATGCTCACCCTGCAGTGGGGTGGAGTGAAAGCTGGAGAGCGGCCAGCACCAGGAGCACGGCTCGCCCCGGGGCTCTGCTAATACCCAGAGATGCAGGGCCCCCATTTTCAAGTGACTCAGACTCACCCTTCCTTCCTCAGGAAAACCTGTGATCAGATAAAGCCATCAAACTATCTGGTAAGAACAAACAAGCTCGCATCTGCACGGATGCAGGCTATACCCCCTCTAACCCCGCGCCGAGAGAGGAGGCAACGTGTCTGCTGCCTTAACCCTGTCCTTAGGAGAGACACCTCCAGTCACAGCAGCAGGGTTTGCTCATGCGTGTGGCGAGGCTGGGAGCTGCTCTCCACATCTCACACTGCCCTTGCTGGAGGTTGGGAGAGTCAAATCCCAGCTGGCACCGGCACAGCATCCCTCCATCCTCCCTCATCCCACTCAGCTGTATCCGTGCGGCACCAGCAGTAAATGCACGGGGAAAGCAGAGGTGAGGGTGGGCAGAGGAGGAGCAGAGGGGGCTCTGGGTGGAGGAGGAAGAGGGAGGGAGGAAGACGTTTGAAATCACACCAGCAGATGGGCACTGCCCCCACCACGGAGCCGCGCTGCAGCGGGGGGT
>NW_009929913.1:6120-6932 GCF_000696875.1 Nestor notabilis | reverse complement strand
CAAAGGGAGGTGTGAAGATTTCCCTGCAGATTAAACCCAAAGCACCCTGTGCTGGCTGCTCACTAACCCCAGCCTGGGCAGGGGAAACAGAGCGGGTCTGGGGTGTGCTTGTACCCCCCGGGGTACCCCAAAGGTCTCAGCATTGCCTGTGCCCATGGGATGCTCGGGGGGATGCAGGGCCAGGGTGTTCCTACCCTATGCAGGGGTCTGCATGACCTGTACCATCATCTCCTGGGGTATCTCCACTCCTATCACCCCAAAGCCCCTCGGAGGCTGGAGATGAAAGGATCATGGGAGGTTACACCGGCAGCTCCGGCGCTGTGCTGTCCGGGAATTCCAAGGCTGGAGCGGGATCTGGCTGAGGAGGGAGGGCAGAGGGAGGCGCCACGGGGCTGCTCGAACCGGTGCGGGGTCCAGCAGTCAAGGGCAGGAACTGAAGCTCAGGGTCAGTGCGGCACTGCAGGGAGCAGAGAACGTGCTACAGGGAACAAACTCCCAGAGGAATAATGAAGGCAGTGGGTCAGGTTTAGGAAAGAGCTGGGAAGACATTTTTGGAGGGGTTTGGAACTACTAAATCCAGGGGGAAAGGAAATAAAGAAAGCATCTGTCTTCTTTGCCTGCATCCCTGTGGCATTCCCCAGAGAACAGGGGCTTTTCCAGGCTTTGGGAAGAGCTGTGTTTCTTCCTCTGTTTTGGAGCATTCCCAAATGGCATAGCTCTGCCGGGATGGCCTTCAGGGCTCATCCAGTGACTATTTCCCATCTGATGGTTGAAATGAGGTCAGACACGATGGCTGGGTGAGAGGCTCCAGC
>NW_009929913.1:5760-6031 GCF_000696875.1 Nestor notabilis | reverse complement strand
TGGTGACTGTCAAGCCCGCGGGACGCGGAGCACAGCCTTCCCTGGACCCCTCCGGTCTGATATCCCCCTGGCCCTGGCCACAGAGCTCTGCCCCTGACCAGAGGAAGAGGAAAACCTCCCCAATGGCAGCTGGCTCCAGGCAGGATTTTCCGCTGTTTGCCATGTGCTGCCGGAGCCAACGGCCCCTGCTCAGGTGCTGGAGCTCCCTGGCTGGAATTTCATCCCTGGGCTCCCATAGCAGCTCTGGCCGGGCGGCACGAGGGAAGTGACC
>NW_009929913.1:0-5503 GCF_000696875.1 Nestor notabilis | reverse complement strand
TGAGCTCTTCCCAGGGCTGGGCAGCACCAGGATTTCGGCTACAGGTCCCATCAGCCAGCCAGGAGAAGCCCAAGGTGGGGGCACGGAGACCACCATGAAGTGCTCACACTGGACCCCCATCACTGTACATGTGCCATTAACACCAGCAAGAGGTTTCCTGCGCTTAAATGAGTCATTTTCCCATTGGGAAGGGTGGGAGGAGAGGCCGGCCATGGGCATCGCAGCAGGGAGGTGCTGCCCACCACACGCGTGATCCCAGCAGCTCCCAGGGCTGCAGGAACCGGGTGTCAGCACCGCTGCTCGCGGGGTGTCTTGGGGTGCTAAATGCTATTAACTGCCTTTGAACAGCTTCCATCAGAAACTAATTCATCGACAGCCTCATCACTCCTCATGACAAGCAATTTAATATAAATTCAAATATGGCGCAAAGTGGTTCTGATTCACTTAAGGGCATTTTGTGAATGTTTTGCCAGGGCCCTCCTCATTTTTCCTGTTATTATTTTGGAATGGGAAGCAAGGGATGGATCTGCTGCTACCCCCACTGCAGCTCAGCTCCAGGGACTGCTCCGTGTGGGAGCAAATCCAGAACACTGGAGGTAAAACCGAAAGGAACATCAAAGCAGGAGCAAAATGAAGTTGAGCTTTTATCCCTCTGCAGCCAAGGGGCACGGAGCAGGGGTTAACTCCCCAGAAAGGGCAGGACTGTGCCCACTGCAGTGTCAGCTCCACACAAGGGAGAGCAAAACTCAACCTACTGTATTTAAACCTCGAATGTGGCCTGAGTCGCCAGGAAAACTACTACTTGCTTGACTAAACCCCAAACCACACTTCCCAGACTTCAGCAGTTATAGATGTATTAACTGTTCCTTCTGCCCAGCACCTTCTTTGGGTTCTGAAGGAAACAGAATCTGTGCAGACGGATTAATTTCAGCTGTATCTCTCTGAAGTGCTGTAGCAAAAAGGGTTGAGCTTAACTGAGAGGCAAATCAGAATGTGAATGATGCTGGCACGTTGGGATTGTCCCTCTTTGTGTCCACTGGTAAGAGAAATGGGTTTGCTCCCTTCTACAGGGGCTGGTGTGAGTCCCTGGGTAGTGGCTGGAAAGGATGCAGGTGTGAGGATGGTGATACTGGAGGAGGAAGGATCAAAACCTGTTCTAAACATGCCAGTGTTGTGCTGTTGGTCTCAGGAGACAGCACGGGTCAGGCACTGGTTCTTCCCAGAGGTACAGAGGTGAATGTCAGCAAGGAGCTGTAAAAGATCTGGTTAGAGAGCGGTGTCTGAAACACACAGTGGTGGAGGAAAGCTGCTAAAGAGGTGAAGAACCAGAGCACCACGATGTAAAATACAGCAGAAAGCGACCCCAAGATGAGCCCACATTCAGGAAAAAGGAAGCAATGATCCTGTGTTGCAGGAGGGTGATGGTGGTGTAGCACAGTGACCCGCTTGAGCTTGGACCAGCACTGAAGTGACCACTGGCTTCAGGGTGGGAACCAAAGGGGACCCAGGTTGGCTCTAGGCTCCCAATAGGGGCTGCAGAACCCTGCTGGCAGGGAGGGGAGCAGGCAAGAGATGGGGCAGAGCCAGGGCAGCACACCAGGGATGCAGCAGCCAGGACGAAGCTGGGGACAGAGCTTGCTGTGTCCTCCCAACACACTCCTGCCCTCCTCATCCCATGGCCCCAGCACCTTTCATCCTTACCCTCACCTAAACCGTCGGGTGAACCTCAGCGAACACCTTGGAGCTGAGCTCACCCAGGCCACGAGAGGTTGGGAGTAGGGCTGGAGTTTGGCAGCCTGGCTGCTCCTCCACTTGAGAGGCTTTGAAAGGGAATGTATTTTTGGAGCATTAAAGATCAACTGTTTCTGTCTCCGGCCAATCCCTTTCAAGAGCAGCACCGAAGGAGGTCAGTGGGATGCGGCTGGTCAAATATTTTGTCCATGAACATCATCTCTCACCCCCTCAAGTATTTACAGACCTGGGAGCATTTCCTGCTGTTCCCCCCACCCCGGAGAATATTTGGTGTCTCTGCTTTCTGCAGCAGGATGGTGCAGGGTGTCTCTGTTAGTGAAGGACCACCCCAGCGCTGCCCTTTGGTTCGGAACACAAACCTAAAGCAGCACGATGTATTTAGTCACACAAGTGGCCACGGATTTACCCGGGAAGCAGTGAACCAGCAGCACAAGATAATGAGGAAAACTATGCGGGGGTAGCGGTGGTGGTGGTGGGGAGCTGGGGTGGGAAGAGGGAGGTTGACTCTCCAGGGCTTTTTTTGTAATCTTCATTCACCATATTTAGTAGGCTTGTGACTTGCCCTTGCTTAGCTGATGGAGAATTCCCCCAAGTGTTTACTCCCACAACCTAGCAAATGCCTCAATACACATCATGGAAAAAGTACAATCGACATCTTCACTCCCACTAGAGAAGGAATTCTAACTCGCCCGGCGCAGCCCGGGAGTGTGTGCTGTGAGAGAGACAAACGCTGCTTCATTAGCTCCCCTCAGCTGTGGTTTACTCCTCAAGTGACCTGGTCAGGGCTGCCACCACCTCCCTCCCTTCCTTCACCTAAAGACCCCCTGACCTTTGATCAGAGCCTTAGGGACAGGAATGTGGGTCCTTTAACCCTTTCCTCCACCATCGGTGGGATGCTCTCAGTGTAGCTGGCAAAGCTGATGGCCCAAGGATTTTCCGGGATCCAGAGTTGGCGTAAAGCGCAGGAGCGGAGCCCTGCAAAAAGGCTTTCTTCCTGCTGCACTTAGGGAAGAACAGGCTTTGGTGATGGAGATCCATGTCTGGAATGTGAGAACAAACAGGACCACTGTGAGCAGAGCTCACAGATCCCTCAGGGTTTTCTTTGTACCTCTATTTCAGAGCACAAAACTTGCAGGGGAAGAAACCCCAGAGTAATCAGGTAATCAGGCCATTTGGGTTTTCTCAGCATGCTTCCGAACTGACCACATGGCAAGGACACACAAGAAATCATTTTGATTTATCAGATGTAACATCTCCTACAAGCATGGTGGAGCAGAGCTGGAGAGAGGAGCTGGGATGAGAACGCTCCAGCATTCCTGATGATTTTGCAGATGGGATGTGGTATGAAAGCAGCTTTCCTCTGTGCTGGTCCCCAGTCCGGTCCCACCTCACCCCACCACGGGGTGATTCCAAGCACTCCTGTGCTATAGGAATACAGAATTTACCTGCTTGACCAGTGGCTAAAAACAATTAAAGTCCAGACCTCCAGTGGTCTCTGCCTCGATGAAATCTGTGACACGGTGGCGTGCAAAGGACATTGAATTGAGCCAGAAACAGTCTTTAATCTCACAGAGGTGCATCTGTGCTCTTGACCTCTCCTTTGTTCGCCTCATTCCTGGCACTTTGCACACCAAAAATCTCATGAACGACCCTGATTTTTCCACGAGCTCTTTTTTCCTATTTTTTTTCCTATTTTTTTTCCCCCCACGCACGTTCTTTCCTTCTTTATGAGGAGAAACCACCTCTCTTCTGAGGACAGGCTGAGCACTTGCAGTATTTACCTAAAATAAGACACAAACTTCCAATTAAAGGAGGAAGGGGTGTGGATATGTTAAATATTAAAGCTTTCCAAGCCTCCTGAAATCCTTTGTGTGGAGCAGCTTTGGGAAGCTCGGCCCTCCGCCAGCCTCCCCCTCCTGGAGCGCGTTCCCCAGGGCAGTGCCCAGGCTGCAGCTGCTGCTGCTCTGGGGACTCAGCCCAGCCCCACACGCAAAGAAATGCTACATAAATAAATACTTTCTGCCAACAAAGACCTGAGGAAGAAACCCTGGGTGGGAGGAGAGGAAGGGAACGTACACACTGAACCGGAGCAGCTTTGGGATAATGGGAAGCTCGGTCTCAAGCAGGGAGGAGCGAGGATAAGCAGGAGTGAGTGAGCTATAAGCAGGAGTGCTCATAGCTGTGACCAGGTGCGTTATAGATTTTATGCAAACGAGGTACAGAGTTGCATAAAGATACAGCTCCATCTTCAATCAGCCCCTCAAACCTTCACATTTCAACATAGAGCCTCAGAAATAAGACCAACTTAAAGCTTAAACTTAACTGACTTACACAACAGAAGGATTTAGCACCTGCAGGCGCTGCGGGGAAGAGCTTCACATGAAACACTTGAGCACTGAGGGTGGAAAAAGGGATTCTGGCTGTTCAGCTCCGGTGCTTTTCACCTGCAGGTGACAGGGACTGGGAAACACACATATGAGGAGGTGAAGGCAGAGGACTGCATGTGCAGGAGGAGCAGGAGGCAGCGGGACACCCGCCTGGGACCGTGTTGCTTAAGTGTAAGAAATCAAGTCCTTCGTTGCATTGAGAGACAATTTCTGCAGTCTTCATTTGCATTTTAATGGAACTCTTTCTAGGAAGGTGCTGCTTGGACTCTGTTGCAATATAGAATAAAGAGGTAATTAAAACCACGCTGGAGTTAAAAGACATTTCATTTTCATTAATCAGGTTCATTCATGGGCTTTTCAAAACTAAAGGTATTTAGGGTGTGTGGGAGGAAATGGGGGGTGGAAAACACACCACACAACATCTGTTTATTTAAATCACAGATTAAAAAGTGGAAAATAATATCTTTTTTCTGTGAAGGGACGTCCTGGAGATTAAAAGCACCTTGTAGAAGAGGATTTGAATAAAGAATAGGCATAAAAGTCAACTCCAAGGTTTCAGCAGTTAGTCTCCCTACTTAAAAGCCAGAGACGAAGCAAATCTATAGGATGGGGGAAAGGAAACCCAGGAGGACATTTCCAAGCCTTAGGCACACAATTACCCGTGATTACACACCTAAGCTGGTTAACAAGGCAAACAAACGGCCAACCCACGTGCATTTCCCCACTTTGGGGCACAATCACAGTATGTGGATGTTGCTACACAGGTTGCAAGCATTACATCTGCTGGACCAGCTCCTGCTTTCACAGTCCAGAGATCCAGGAGCCGTTCCCTTGCTCGCCGCGGCCATCGCAGGGTCGGCATCGGCTTCCTCCCCGCTCCAGACCCATCCTGTCCTGTTAAGCTCCGTCCCTTGAAATATAGGGCAGTTTGTGTCAGATCCTTCAGCGCAGCAGCCGAAAGGGCAGGATCCTGCCCTTTGCTGCAAGGAGAGGGTTTTCATCCCTGGATCTGACGGACGAGGGGCTCTGATCTCCATCCTGCAGACCCTCATTCTCCAGACCTCCAGCCACGCTCTCCAGCCACTAAGCCGGGCCAGCCTCCCCCCCCCCCCCCCCCCCCCCCCCCCCCAGCCACTAAGCCGGGCCAGCGCCCCGCTGCTCACCCGTTTAACGGGCTCTGAAGTCTCCCGCGCTGCAGGTCGTTTATTCTTATTAATTTTCATGTGAAATACAGGCTCATTTCTTAATAGAGCGGGGAAGCGACTTTTTCCCCCCTACAAGCTGCCGAGGAGGCCGCAGCTCGGCCCGGGCACAGGCTCCTGTGGGGAGCAAACCGCTGCCCCTCATCCCGGCTGCCCCTCACG
>NW_009929912.1:0-360 GCF_000696875.1 Nestor notabilis | reverse complement strand
CAAAATCTTGGAGCAGATTCTCCTGGAAAGAATGCTGAGGCACATGAAAAACAACGAGGTGGTTGGTGTCAGCCAGCATGGTTTCACCAAGGGGAAATCCTGCCTGACCAATTTGGTGGCCTTCTATGATGGGGCTACAGAACAGACGGACAGCGGCAGAGCGGTTGACATCATCTGCCTGGTCTTGTGCAAAACATTTGACACTGTCCCACACAACATCCTTGTCTCTAAATTGGAGAGACACCAATTTGATAGATGGAACACTCAATGGATAAAAAACTGGCTGGATGGCAGCACGCAGAGTTGCGGTAAACGGCTCAGTGTTGAGTTGGAGACCAGTAACGACTGGCGTCCCTCAGG
>NW_009929911.1:4177-5132 GCF_000696875.1 Nestor notabilis | reverse complement strand
CTCACCCGCCAGCCCCGTCAATGTGGCGCTGGAGAGCTCTTCACTATAGGGGATTTTTTTGTGTGCCTTTTGTCCTTCCCACTTGTGCTCCTTCCCTCTCCCTCCTCCACACGGGATGGGGGGAGGCGTGTGGCTTACCCCCTCCTCTCACCCGCCAGCCCCGTCAATGTGGCGCTGGAGAGCTCTTCACTATAGGGGATTTTTTTGTGTGCCTTTTGTCCTTCCCACTTGTGCTCCTTCCCTCTCCCTCCTCCACACGGGATGGGGGGAGGCGTGTGGCTTACCCCCTCCTGTGCGATGGGGCGCAGGGAGCAGCGTGGTCTCTCTCCGAGCTCTCGCAGGGAGCCGCCTTTCACCTCCAATGCCTTATTGCTGGCTGAATATTCCTCCTCCCTCCACAGCTTACCTGGGAGGCACTGAGCCACCCCCTTGACCTGAGCATCTTCTTCAGCCTGGGCTCCTCTGGGGAGCAGCAGGAACAGAAGCCACAGTGCCTCTGCTCAGGATGGGGAGGGATGCGATGGGTTCACCCCGAAAGATGCTCTTTGCCTTCCACAGCCCCAGCCAGCTCTGCCCCACCTTCCCTCCCTTCCCAAGTGCCTGCATTGTTTTCCGAGATCTGCAGTATTTTTGTAACTTCTCCATTTCTCTAGTATTGAACCTGCAGCTTTCAAAGTTCATTTATTTCCCCCACCACCACACTCCCAGCTCGTGCCTTGCCCACTAACACCCAGTTATTCCCAGGGTCCCGCAGCCCAGCATCCCACCCCTCCTCGGCTCCGGGACCCCCATCCCTCCCTCTTTGCACTCGCTGAGGCTTTTCTCACTATTTTGATACTTTAAGCATCCCATATTAAACATTGAAGGAAACCAGCTCCCCCCGAAGCTCCGGGGTGGGGTGGGGGATAGCGATGTCTCCTTGGAAAGACGCGTTCATCAATAAAACCTGGTTTTC
>NW_009929911.1:3276-4072 GCF_000696875.1 Nestor notabilis | reverse complement strand
GGGGACACACACCCCACACACACCCCGGCCCCTAGGAGGAAGGGAGGGCTGGTGGGCAGCAGAGGCCGGGGAAGGAGGGGGGAGCGTAGCATGGGTGCTTATACAGGAATATGGGATGGAAAGTATTTGAGGCACGTCCAGCCCCAAGGCACCCGTCAGCCTGGACCCCCGCTGCCAGCCATGTGCTGGCCCTCGCAGGTGCTGCCGGGGGGCCTCAGGCTTGTGTTGCTGGGGGATTTAGGCTTGGGGGGGACCAAAGAGGGGACAGCGTGGCTGCTGGCTCCTATTCATGCCTCCAGCCCAACATACTCTGCATAGGATACAGGTAGGGGACCTCACAGTCACTGTTGTCCCAATGGTGGGGAAGCAGCAGCCCCTTGTTGTGCAGTGGGTCCGGGAATGCGGCCGGAGCGCTCCCAGCTGCCGGCACTGAGCTCACCCCCCCGAAATAGCCCCCCCTGGTCCGACCTGTGCGGGCAGCAGCTGCCCTGAGCGTGTCCCCACCTGTTCCCACCCCGTCACTCAGCAAGATTCGGGGGGCCAGGGTGGCAATGGGGATGCTGTGGGGTGCAGCAGGGATATGGGGTGCCTGCTGCATGTCCCCTGCACCCGGGGACCAGTCTCCAGCAGTGTGGGCTATGGGCAGTGTGAGTGGCAAGGACTTCATTCCGCAGCATCCCAGCCGGTGGCCCCTGTCACATCTCCAGGGGCACGGAGGGGCTGTCCCCCCCTGGGACGCTCGCCCCTGGCCAGGCTCCCGGGTGGATTTGCGGCTCTAGCAGGCATCCCAGTCCTC
>NW_009929911.1:2815-3126 GCF_000696875.1 Nestor notabilis | reverse complement strand
GCACCAGGCTCTCACCCAGGTACCGGCTGGGCACAGGGCCCTTCAGAGCGGACAGCAAGGACACCAGGCCCATGAGTCTGCCCTCAAGGCTGTTCTTTAGGGTGATCTCCTGGACAAGGGGGTGCCAAAGGGTGTGGGGGTACATCACTCCCATAGCTGCCCAGGGCCAGCCCTGCACCAGGGTAAGGTCTCCAAAGATAGGGATCCCACTCCAGGGTCTGACCACACTCCTGGGGAAAGCTTTTTCCTGCCATCCAAAGGGAACCCTTCGGGTATAACCCATGCTGCAGCATCTCTCCCTGTCCCTGTGG
>NW_009929911.1:0-2693 GCF_000696875.1 Nestor notabilis | reverse complement strand
CCTGGGCTGGGGTGCAGGCAAGGGTGGCGGCACAAACCCCTGTGGAGGGACATGGGGTGAGATTTGCCCCAGTCGCCTAAATCATGCTTGCCAGAGAGAGGCATGATTTGGGTAGGCAGGATTGGGTGAGCACACTTGCAGGCTTGGAGCCGGGATGTCACAGTTGTGGCACCAGTGCCTCTACAGGGGCCCAAGTCATAGGATCATAGAGTCATAAAATGGTTTGGGTTGGAAAGGACCTTGAGATCATCCAGTTCCAATCCCCCTGCCATGGGCAGGGACAAATCCCTGGCTGAGTTGGACGCAAGCAGGGAAGCCACAGCCCAACTTCTTGGAGACCCCAGGGATAGCAGAGACACTGGAGCATGGGTTGTACCCAGGCAGTTCCCATTGGATGGCAAGACAAGGCTTTCCCCATGGAGCAGGGTCCTCATCCTTGGGGGGTACCTGGGGCAGGGCTAGACATGGGCAGCAATGGGAGGGATGTACCTGCACACCCCTCAGCACCCCCTTGTCCAGGAGGTCACCCCAGAGCATGGCCCTGAGGGCAGACTCATGGCCCTGGATGGCGTCAACTGTGCTGGTCAGACATCACCATGATGTCTGGAGTAAAGGGGAGTGGGCAGCCATGGAAAACTGCATCCTTTGGGGGGATATCTGAGGACTTAAACCCTGCCTGGCTCCAGGGAGATCTCCTGCCTGCTTGCACCATGCACATCATCATTCCCCCATGCGTCAAACCCTTGAAGCTGCTCTGGGACAAAGCATGTTGCAGAAAAAACATCCACTCTCAGCCAGGAATGAGAGAAGACAGATCCTCCCCCTGCCCTCAGAAGCTGTGTGCTGACGGTAACTAAGTGTCCTTGTCCAAATATGTGCCTAATTCGTCAGTATTAATAGCTGCTCTCCAGAGTCCACCAGTGGCTCTGCTGCCGCTTTCCCTCGGTCCTTATCTGCTCCTGTTTCTCCTATATCCCCAACAATCCAGTGCTGAGGGCTCATAGAAAACCACTTCCTTCAAGTCCCAAATCCTTCTTGCTCCTCTCTGCTCGGAGCACCGACACTGGTAACTTGTGCCAGGCAAGGGCTGGATGCAGCTGATGGGCGGGAGCAGCGCGCACACCCCTCCTGTCCTTGTCCCCATCCCGTCCCAGCTCCCCCACGTGCCTCATGGCTCCTTCCAGTCCCCCCCGTCCCGGAGCCCACCCTGCAGCTGGGAATGCGCCAGAAGCATTTATGAGCATCATTAAAGCCCGGGTTATTTTTGGAGGAGCCGGGATCTGAGGGGTTTGCATTTTTCTGCCTGTGGAATACAGTTTATTTAGAGCAGGAAGATGCAGAGGGCCCCCCGTGTCACCATGAAATGCCACCCTATGGAGTGCGCACGTGCCAAGTGTCCCTGTGGGTGCTGGGGATGGTGGCACCAGGGTGCAAGGAAGCAAGGAGGTGGGTGTCAAGGAGCCTGCATGGACCTGGGGCCCTCCTGCGTGACACAGGAGATGGATGGGGGGGTCAGGGGCTCCACTCGCTTCTCTCCCAGTGGATTTTCCCTGTGTGGGCAGTGCCAGCGCGTGGTGTCCGCAAGTGTAATCACAGCCTGTGGTTATCCTCAAGGATAGCCCGTGGGTGCCTGAGTGGAATCACAGCCTGTGGGTATCTCTGCAGTGCCAGACTCACATTCCCCATTGCAATCACACCTTATGGGTGTCTCCACCTGCAGTCACAGCCCATGGGCATCCCAGAGTGCAACCGCAGCTTAAGAATGTCCCCAAGACTTCAGTGGCAGCCCATGGTGCCCCTAAGCCAGTGCCAACAAGTGGGGTCCCTCAAGCCCCAGGGTGCAGTGACGGGGCATGGGGTGTACTAGGGCAGTGCCAGTCCTGTGATGTCCTAGAGGACATTAGGGACAGCTCTGGCTGGAGCAGAGGCAGGTCTCAGGCCCTCGGGGTGGCTGGTAGTGGTGGCCCTGGGGCACAGTAATGGCACACTGCCCAACATGCAGTCCCCAAGTGCACAGTGTCAGCAGGGTGTCCTCAACACAGTGCCACTGAGGCACCCCTAGTACCCCGGGTGTCCCTCTCCCACTTCCCCCAGGATACCCTTAGTGCAATAATCCAGGGTGTCCCTAGCACAGTGCCACTGGGTTGTCCCTAGTGCAATACCCTGGTGTCCCTCTGGCACAGTGTCACCAGGGTGTCCCCAATACAGTGTCACCGGGGTACCCCTAGTGCAGCGTCCCTTGGTGTTCCTCCCACATGCCCCAGGGTGTCACTTACCCAGTGCCATCAGGGTGTCCCTCTCCCTCTGTACCCCTAGTGCAGTACCCCAGGGTGTCCATAGCACAATGCCACCAACCGGGGTGTCCCCGATATAGTGCCACTGGAGTACCTTTATTGCTGTGCCCAGGGTGTCCCTCTCACAATACCCGAGGGTGTCACCCAGTGCCACCAGGGTACCCCTAGAGCAGTGCTCCGGGGTGTCCCTAGCACAGTGCCACCAGGGCATCCTCAACACAGTGCCACTAGAGTACCCCTAGTGCAGTGTCCCACGGTGTCCCCAATGCAGTGCCATGGGGTATCCGTCTCACAGCGCCCGAGGGCGTCCTTCTCTCATTGCCCCCATAATACACCTAATGCAATACCCCGGGGTCCCTCTAGCCCACTGCCACCGGGGTGTCCCCAACACAGTGCCAC
>NW_009929910.1:3748-3974 GCF_000696875.1 Nestor notabilis | reverse complement strand
CTGCGCTGCAGAACAGCTTCCGAGCCGGTCGGTTCCAGCCGTGGCACCCAGGGGCCAAACCCACACTGGCCCTGCCGCGCCGTGTCCCGGTGCCGGAAACAGGGGTCCCCCCGGGAGCACTCACCGAGAAGACTGGGCCAGGCCGGGAGCACTCACCGAGAGGATGCGGTCTCCCCTCCGCAGCTCCCCACTGAGGTCTGCCGGGCCTCCGGCCAGGATGAAGGAC
>NW_009929910.1:784-3712 GCF_000696875.1 Nestor notabilis | reverse complement strand
ATGTTGAAGCCCAGGCCAGTGGAGCCTTTGTGCAGGATGATTTTCCGGGGCTCCCTGGAAAGACAGACATGGGACAGGGAGACATCAAAGTGAGGAGCAGCAAAGCTGGTGACAGGGTCAGCTGTGTCTGGGCTTCCCGGCACATCAGCAGGGCTGGAGTCACCCCGAGTGCAACCCAGTGTCCTCAGCACTGAGGAGGTGATGATAAACCAGGAGAGGTGTGGGCAATGGCACGAGTGACACAAGACTGAGCATGGATGGAGGCACAGCATCCGCTGTGAAATCACGCACAGGACCATGGGGCTGAGAGGTGGCACCGGATGCCGCAAGCCTGGGCACCAGGAGCAGCGTGGCCATGCTGGGACAGGGAAGACCGAGCCCCTCCGCACCCCTGCAGCATGATGAGTGTGCCTGCACCCCACACTCTCCACACCACAGGCCCTATGCCGCTCAACACAAGCCCTGCATTTTTTGATGATGACTTAATCCTTTCACAGCTCAACCAACAGGCAGGCGAAGGCAGAAAGGCTGCCTGGAATCACAAAAATCCTGGGAAAAAGAAAAAGCAACTCTGACGGGAACAATGGCAGCTCCCAGCTCAAGCACTGCATTAAAATAAGAAAGACTCAATGATGCCAGTGCAGACTGGTGATGACTGCAGCCAACATGACACTGGGGACCATCAGCGCACCCACTGTGGTGGGCTGGCAACACACAGAGAAGGAATGGGCTCACGCAGCAGGAGCACAGCAGGGATCTTGGGGAATAAACTTTGGCTGAGCAGGCAGCACGAAGTTCTGAAGCCTGGCAGCGTGCTCCCAGGTCACTGGAGCAGGTAAACACCTTTTTCAACACCCCAGGCCAGGCTGAGGTGTCGCTGTCACCTGCATAGATGGGAGAAGGCTTTGGTGCTTTCATGGATGCTGGTAGCAGGATTTACTGCAGGAAACTGGATCCAGGCCTGAAGGCTTCTTCTCCTTTGGGAATGGCTGGCAGGAGCCTACGGGGAGACAGCTCCCTTCCCAGGGGTGTCACTGCTTTTCCCCGCACCAGTATGATGAATTTGGACTGCACTGGTCCCAGTGCACAATCTTGGTGATGCATGACCAGACAGAGCTGCTGTGATGAGGCTGACCTGTGGGGCTTGGGGTGCACAGGAGGTGTTCAGTGCTCTGCTGGGATGGATGAGGGAAGTGCTGTGCCTACCGCAGGCTGTGAACCTGTCCCCTGTTGGGTGGCAGGGGGCTGTGGTGGGGCACAGTGGCCGAGCAGCGCCAGAAGGGCCCTGGGTAGGGGCTGCGAGTACATGCTGCCCCGGGGCCACCACAGAGCCACCGCAGAGCCATTGCTGTAGAACCACAGAACATTGAGTCATAGAGTCAACCAGGTTGGAAAAGACCTTTGAGCTCATCCAGTCCAACCGTTCCCAGCCCTGCCAAGGCCACCACTAACCCCTGGCACTGAGGCCTCGGCTACATGGGATGTGAACACTTGCAGGGACGGTGACTCCAGCCCTGCCCTGGGCAGCCTGTTCCAATGCCTGAGCACCCTCTGGGCAAGGAATTGTTCCTCAGCTCCATCTAAACCTGCCCTGGAGCAGCTTGAGGCCGTTCCTCTTGTCCCATCCCTTGTTCCTTGGGAGCAGAGACCCCACCTCACTACAACTTCATTTTGTAGAGAGGGAAAGCTGTGACTCAGGCAAGCCAAGCGCACCAGACAGGTCTCACTTTCCTGTCCTCAGCACGAGGCTTTGGAGAAGTTTTATGCTGCATTTAGGCTCAGAACAATGTGCTCCTCTTTATTCCTGGGTTCAGGAAACAAACCTGCTTGTGCAGTGTAAATGATGCTGGTAGGGAAAAGAGGGCTGTGCCGGCCAGGGCTGGCAGCCAGTGCAAGGTTTGGGATACCCTCAGGGATGGCTTGTATCCAGAGCTGAGCCCCGCTGAGCCCTTCATCCCCAGCACAGCTCAGCTCGGATGCAGATGGTTCCAGCTATTGTAAAACAAGTGAAAGAATGGAGCTGAAGTGCCTTACACAAGGCTCAGGAAGGAGCAAGAGGAAGAATGGCTGAGGGACACACAGGGTTGGAACTTACTGCAGGGCCCCAAGCTCTGCACTGTGCACCCACAGACAGGCTTTCAGATAAGGCTGCACCAGCAATGGGGATGAGGTCAAGGAGCCAGAGAGGGAAAGAGAGAGAAGGAGAAGGAGCAGAGATTAGCGATGCTCATGCCTGGTACTTACCTGGTGAAGTCCTCATCCCCAATCATGTGCCGAGGGATGGGTGAGTACCGAGATGGAGTCACCTGCTGGGGGACAGGGTAGGCGGGTTTGCTCTCCATGCTGCCCAGGTAGCCCAGACTAGAGTTATGGCTTATGTGGTTGTCAGCCAGTGCTGAGAAGGCTGCAGGAAAGGAGAAGGGCATCAGGAGCAGAAATCCATCTACAATATGGAGATGGAGACCAGCCCAGCATCGCCCCAGCACGCTCTGTCCCCCCGCCCCGTGGTGCCCGGTGCCGCACCAGTGGCCAGCGCTGTACGTACTGCTGGCGTAGTCGGGGGGCGCGTACATGTCGTTGAGGTGGATGTTGCCGGGCTTGGCCACCTTCAGGTACACCATGTCAGAGGTGTTCTTCAGGGCGGCCACTGCCTCCTCGTGCCGCACGTCCTGCAGGTTCGTGTTGTTCACCTGCCGGAGGGAAGGGGCTGGGTGAGCTGCAGGCAGGGGGGCAGACAGGGGGAAAGCAGGGAGCAGGCAGGGGGCAGGCAGGGGGCAGGCAGCAGTGGGGAGAAGCAGTTTCCCGCAGTAGCTCTAGAGTCACGGTCCCATCTCCATGATTTGCCCCTAGCCCGCATGTCCCAGCAGGGACCCCAGTATGGAGCTGCCAGCACAAGGAGTGCTGGGTCAGCATCGGCACCGTGGCACG
>NW_009929910.1:0-601 GCF_000696875.1 Nestor notabilis | reverse complement strand
CTGTTGTCCCCGGGGATGTGCTGGTTCCCGATGCCCCCGGCAATACTGAACCCCAGGCCTTGAGAGGGAGTGAGAGGGCAGGTGAGGGACAGGCGGATGGATGGAGCCCTGGGCTGGCACTGCAGCCCCTCTCCCTCACTGCACTTCCCACCCTGCCCCTAACCTAGCAACGGGCCACGCCAGCCCAGCCACCATGCACTGCACTGTGGGGCTGCCTCACACCCTGTGCCCTACCTCATCCACCCTCTGGCCCCCTGCACTGTGGCAGTGCCACCTTGCATCCCGTATCCCCTGTGATGCTGCTTTGCACCCCATGGCATCCCACACCAAGGGGTCACCCCACACCATCCCGTGGGGCACCCTGGTCCTGCAAGCAGAGTGAGGGGTTCACCTTTGGGGCCCTTCATCAGGTTGACCTCCATGATGGTCTCTGGTGGGGGCTGCCGACGGCGCACCACGAGCCGCACCACAGGGCCCGCTTCCTTCAGGGCCTCCACCGCTTTGCTGTGCACCACCTCGGAGACGTCCACGTCGTTCACCCGCAGCACACAGTCATTCACCCTGTGGGCACAGGGTGGCCTTTGGCTTCCCTGGGGAGCCA
>NW_009929909.1:0-1615 GCF_000696875.1 Nestor notabilis | reverse complement strand
AGAGCTAAAAGAAAAGGACACAAATCCATTAAAAAACCCCAGCACTCCTTCTCCCTCTAAAAAAACAACCCCAAATACATTGAAACATTGAATGAATCCTGACTTTCACTGAATCTATACTTTTTCGATAGGCTTCCCAACTCAGTGAAGTTGTTTAGTACCTATACCTGTATAACAGTAAAAGTCATTGATGTAAATCCAGTGGTCTTAGGTCCCAGTGAGATCTTTTCTGGTAGAAAATTAGTATCATATAGAAAATGTATCCAAAACACTTATTTTTTCAAATCAGCCTTAGACAGCGTGTTGGGGTTTCTTTTTTGTTAATGAATAATAAAAATCTCTGAGCACGTAAAACCTGTGGATTTTGCAGACTTCTACAGATTTAGAGTTGGGGTTTGAGTGTTTTAGTTTCTTCTTTTTTTTTCTTCTTTTTTCTGAAACAGAATTTCCATTAAGAATCAAAACACAGCTTCCAGGTATTTATTAACTTATTTAAGTTCCTTGGTGGAAGTCAGGTTAAGAAAAAAAGAATGAACATAAGTCACAGAGAAAATTCCTGGTCATTCATCTAAATGTTTCTAACTTTAGAGCCTAGCTTGACTGTTTAAATGCTAGCAGACTCGAGTCAAGTTGTTCATATAAAAGGCACCTTTGGCTTTTGTGACAGAAAATGAGTGATGAAACAATTACTCTCCTAGACTAAACCCCACTTATTTATAAACAAAACCCGAAGTATAGTACATTAGCACTAATGACTAAGTAATTAATTGCTACCAGCACAAAGTGTTGGGAGAGGCCTACACTGAGACACATTATCATAAAATATTTCAGCTTTTGTCCTAATTTTAGAATTATTGTGTGGCCTAATTTTGGAATTATTGTATGATGTCTTCTCTGTTTTACGTAAGTTGAAATAAAATAGCTTCAAGTTAGTGAAATGAGTTGTTTGGCACTGGTGATGGAGAACTTCATTACAACAGTGCTCCACAGCTCTGCAGTATGTACATCTTACGGAGGCGTAATTATATAACAAGATGGGGACAGTAATCCCTGTTCTGCTCCAGCATGCCTGTGTGACAAGTTTCTCCACTTACAGCTCCCTCTCGTACTTCCTTTCTTCTTGGTCTCTCTCAGGTCATAAGCCTTAGGACCGTCCAGTTTCTAATGAGATTTTGGAATTGCAGCCTGTTCTCTTTTCTGAGGTGACATTTGGTGATTACCACCCTATTCAGGTACCTATGCTACTACCTGCAGCCTTCTTAACAAAGACAAACAAAAGAAGCCCATTCTCCTTGATGGCACAGCCTACTGAAAGGAAACAGACATTGCTGGCCAAACCAGTCTTCAGTGTAGGAGAAATGAAGTACAGAAATTTCCTGGTTGTTATGTTCCTTTGAATGTTAGCAACCCCATTGGCAATAGTGTGTTCCAGAAGGCAGCAAAACCTTATTATGGGAATGCCCAGGTGCTAAGATGTCATCTCTGGGATGTAAGTAAAAGTAATTAAGTATGTAGGCACAAGGACATTGGTGTGTAATGCCTGGAATTGATGGAGGAATGTTTTAATAAGTACTGCAGTAAAAGGGGGAAGCCTTGACAACTACTACAGTTTGGT
>NW_009929908.1:49541-56241 GCF_000696875.1 Nestor notabilis | reverse complement strand
GCGCGCCGCACCGGGCCTGCCCCGCCGATGCGCTGGCGGCGCTGCGGTATTGCTATGTCTAGGTGGGATTCTGACTTAGAGGCGTTCCGTCGTAAGCCCACAGATGGTCACCTCGCGCCAGTGGCTCCTCAGCCAAGCGCACGCACCAGGGGTCTGAACCTGCGGTTCCTCTCGTACTGAGCAGGATTACTATTGCAACAACACATCATCAGTAGGGTAAAGCTAACCTGTCTCACGATGGTCTGATTCCTTCAGGTTTTCAGCAGAGCACTGAATAGCCCAAGAAATCTCATGTTCCTTATCTGCTCTGTGCTTCCTGCAGGAGTCATCTTCCCCAGAGAGTGTATGCCCAAGTGTCATCCCGAACCTGTCTGTTGCTTGGAGGTTGGGAAGGGATGGCATTATAAAGTTGCTGTTCTCCAGCTCTGCTGACCCACATCCTGCACTTGGGCCTTTTCATTTCTGATGTAACATACACCATTTCTACAGACCTGTTTGACTTTTGTTAAAACAACTATGTGTATAGATGACCTGACACTCTACATGTATGTGGAATAAGTTTACTTTGGTGCCTTCTCAATAGCTGATGTATGACCTTATTTTGCAGGTCATGGACTGTGCAATGCCTCTGATCGGTGAGCACCAGACTGAAGACCGGCAACATATAACTGAACTAGTCGTAAGCAAAATGAACCAAATGTTGTCCAAAACTCCTATACCATCTCCTCAGAGACCCACTGCCACTCAGCAGCCCCAGGTAGGAAACTGTTGATTGTAAAATAGAGCATCTTATTCTATAATTCTAAGCTCAGAGTTCTCCTCAAAGAGTTCGGCTGGAAAACTGTGCAGGCATACCCTGAACTACAAGGATTAAAGAACTTCTCAACATGTTTTATATGGTTGTCATATTAAATGAGATACCTCCAGATAAAACCAAGAAGTGCAAGTGTTGGTGTGTTTCTACAGGTAAAATGATAAGTGGATCAGTGAATTGCCAGGCTTTGTACTGTTTCCTTCCAGTTACATTTGTAATGGAAATAATAAGCACTGCCATAGACAATCTGTGCCCTGATGATGTCAGAAAGAATACTAAGACAATAGTTACTGTTCTTGTAGGAAATTAATTACATGATAAACTTTTTAATGTGTGCTGCAATTCAAGAAATACCTTACAAACCTAGGAACCTCCTGAAATATGTTCAGCATACTGGAAAACTAGTGTCTAAGGCTGCAAATAGATGGATTTCATTTGTTTTATCTTACATGGTCTGATAGTTGAAGTGTGGGGATGCAGAATTCTGTCCTGCCTTGCTACCAGCTGGCTTTCAGACTTTGGAAATCATCTTTGTGTTTCTATTTCCATGCTTAGAAAATGTCAAGTTTATTTTATTGATCCTTTAAATAACTTCTGAGAGTGTGGTATTTTTGTGAAAGGCTCTAAAAATGTAAGTTTTGCCTCTGAATTGGAGAGACAGGATTTGATGGGTGGACTATTAGATGGTTATGGAATTGGCCAGATGACTTTGTCCAGAGTTACAATCAATGGCTCAGTGTTCAAATGGAATCTAGGAACAAGTGGTGTCCTTCAAGGGTCTGTACGGAGACCAGTCCTGTTTAGCATCTTCATAACTGACATACGTAGTGGCATTGAGTGCACCTCAGCAAGTTCACAGATGACACCAAGCTTACTGGTGCAGTCAACATGCTGGAGGAAAGGGATGCTGTCCAGAGGGACCTGGATGGCAGGGTCCTACACTTGGGTTATAGCAGTCCCCCTGTATCAGTACAGACTGAGGGATGGAGTTGATTGAGGGCAGCCCTACAGAGAGGACATGGGTATGCTAGTGGGTGAAAAACTGAATATGAGCCATCAGTGTGGCTTGAGCCCAGAACCCCACCGGGTGCTGGGCTGCACCCCCAGAGCGTGAGCAGCAGGTTGAGGGAGGGGATCCTGCCCCTCTACTGGCTCTGGGGAGACCCCCCCTGCAGCCCTGATCCAGCCCTGGGGCAACAGCACAAGAGGGATGTGGAGCTGCTGGAGCGAGGCCAGAGGAGGCCCCGGAGCTGCTGCAAGTGCTGGAGCAGCTCTGCTCTGGAGCCAGGCTGAGAGAGCTGGGCTGGGGCAGCTGGAGAAGAGAAGGCTCCGAGGTCAGACTAGATGATTTAGTCTGTTAGATCTAGTCTAGACCTAAAGGTCTGTTCTAACCCAAACCATTCTACCATTCTGTGATTCTTTGAAAAGTGCTATATAAATGCTAAATAACATCTTTTATATTTTCATAGCTAGGCAGCAGGTCTGATCAAAGAGCAGCATTATCAGCTACAACTTTCATCTACTTCTTTTAATATACTGAAGGGACAAATCATGGCAGTACATTCTGAGAATAAACTATTAAGGACTGTATTGCTGCTCTGTACCAGTGCAGCTCCATGGTAATCAGTTAAGCAACAGAAGGAGCCAAACTGTAATACAGGAATTACCAAGCCTAAATCAAGAATCTATTTTTACTCCCAGTAGGCTCCACAGCAGGTAAACAATTTGAAACCAATTTTGTGGCATACCTCAGACAGACTAGTTCTTGAGGCAGAATGACTAATTTGTTCTTCAAATATATCATCATGCTTTAAGTTATAAAAATATGCCATCCCACATAAAAAAGTGGTGTGGCTTCTATTTATATTACAGTCACTTGAAACTAAGCACAAAATTGTTTCAACCACGGAACCACATACAATGGAGAAGTTTCCATCCAACATGACTCAGGTCCATTGTAAAGGGCACTAAAAAAGAAAGACTAGAGGGGAAAAAAATAAATCACCTTATGCCAAATTATAGTTTCTTTTAGGGCTAGTAAATTAGCTGTATATTAAAATGAAGCAAAGAGTCAAATTTAGAGTTGCCCAGAGCATACAAGTCGACATAAATCAGAATTTAAACCAGTAATAGATATTATTGTAACATTAATAGATTCATTTGGAAGTCATTTGGTCAGTTTGATATTTCACTTTCTGAGGGAAAAAAATACAATGTCTCGTGTATGCATGATTCCTGGATTTTAAAGGTGGTGAGGGAGGAGGAATGGTTGTGATTACTGGTGTCATCGAAAGCAATGGTGTATGTAAAAAAAGTCTTCACTTGTTTCCAAAGAAAAACTGCTGATGTAAGTCCAGGATGAAAGTAGGACACAAGAACATTTTAAGCAAGTTCTGAATTCCTCAGTCATTGCTATCACTTGTCATGTCCATGAAAAGGGTGTTTTCCTCTTAAAGAAAGAAGTTTTGGATGACCCCAAAGACAGTATTTTCTGCCTGGCTGCTGAGTGTCTATTAGATTTCTAGTCTAGGTTTCTGAAGAATTCAGCCTTTGCTAATGGCAAAAGGATGTTACTCAACATTAATCTTCCTTTCCTTATCCTATCCTTAAATTCGGGATTGCAGTTGACCAAACCCAGAGATATCCCTTTGGAATATATGCAATATTTGGTAGTTGTCCTCTCAGTTAACCAGACTGTTCTTCCTTAAAATTTTCCTTGTTCTATTATCCACCAGTTTACAACAGACAAAGGGGATCTGAGTTTCTGCAGAAGATACTATTTGCAAATACCCATCAATCTTCCTAGCTTTAAACGAAAACTATGAAGCAGATCTGTAGTCTTTAAATCAGATATCTTCTCATGTGCAGTTAATTTTCAGCTGGGTTGTTTTCCCAAGAATAAAACCAGGCTGTTAAAACAAGCTGTGCCTTTCATCTTTGAACAGGCTTTTCCTTTTCTAATCTGAGAAATTATTTCCTATTCTTGGGAAATACAGTCCATTCATTTGTGGGGCAGGGGGATACTGCATATTTCTACAGGTCACATAAAATGCAGAGCCAGTAATTTATCCCAAAGCAACTATGTGCATATGTATGTGTGGTCTTAGAAACCAAAGTAATATAAATATCAAAGAGTAATCTGTGTGTTTTGCTACTTCTGCTTTTAAAGGAACAGTTTACAGTCAACAGTACAGCTGTAGGTGTGCCATGGCTTGAATTCCCTTATTATCTGTGTGGGTTTTAAAAATCACTCATAATCTCCCCACTGCTGTGGCACTGAGTGCACCCTACCTAAGAGAATGCTCCAATTTATAACTGCCCACAATGGTCAGCACTATTCCAATTAATTATCCATCAGAAAACAAATCAATGATTAGGAAAATAAGTCTTTGTTTAGAGCAAGGAAGCCAAATCTTGATGGAAATGATTTGCCTTGCAATATGTTCTGAAGGCCAGCAAAGTTCTCTCTGTCAGAGTTCCAGAAGGAGCAAATTCCAAAGGCAGGGACCTCAGACAACAGTCTTGCTTATGTTGAAACCTCAGAAGTGCACATCCTGTGATTCTTAAACCCATTAAATCTATTATCTCTGCTATCAGATACATTGAGATTATTTAAATAGGTATTTTGTACACTACATTTTTATTGATTTATCTGTGAACACTTGCACAGACTCCACAACAAGCTCTGCTGGTATCCAGAGAGGCAGAGAGCCTGTGGGGAGGAAAGCTGTGGTTTGCTGCAGCTCTGTGTGCTGCACCTCTCACCACCTGACCGCCTGCAGCCAACAAACGGGGTCTCAGCTTTTCCCTGGTGGTCCCAGGCTACAGTTCACTGTGTGCCTTTGACAGCAGGACTGAACTGTGTTGGGATAGAAAGGACTCTTGATGAGAGGATTCAAAGCTTGACAGTTTTGCTCTCATCAGCTACTTTACAAGTGTTCCCACTACAAAGGAACGTGAGAGTTCCTTGGCACTTTTGGAGAAGTTCTACGTGATATCACTACAGTGGTCAAAAAACTCTTCCCAAAAATTGAGTTGTTTCTATTTAATTTGAAACCATGACAACTTGTTTTACTCACAACCGTGATGAAAATATACAGTAGGACTTTATGTGGGAATATGATTTTAATACAAGTTTTCCATGAGACAAACCTGCTATACTTGCAGGCAATAAAATGATGGAAATCTAAATTTCCATCTTCTGTAACTTCTTCGAATACTTTTGACGGATCTTTTGAGAAGCCTTTTTCAAACTTTCCATAAAAGCCACCCACTAGGTTCAAGTACCCAGTGAAATGTTGTAGCCAGTGGAACCCCTTATCTCTGTCTCCATCTGTTGATAAGAATGATCACTGCTAAAACTTCTGCTCTCCGGATTTGCAAAACTCTGCAGGTGGATGCTCAGTGCAGGATGTTTCATACTTGTTTCTTTGGCAGCATTTGTATATAAAACAATATTAGTAAACCATCTAAGCAATAATAACATCTATTCAAAGCTGCATATCAGGTCGTGATATGAATTGTGTTGAACTAAATTCTGTGTAGAACATTACATTGTGCATGAGCATTACTGTAAAATAAAAATGGTTACAGTCATGTTAGCAATAGAAGCTAAGGAAAATCATATGAGGAAAATGTTATTTCAGTCCAGCTCTGTTGAGACCATGTTGCATTATCCCCAAAAGGATGAGGCATTTATTACCCTTAATGGAAGGAGGAAATCTGTGCACCTGAGACACAATATCCCTCCTGACAAATCACCACAAAGGGCACAGCACTCCAAGCTACATCCTGGTTCTGATTGATTTGAACAAAAGGAGTAGTAGCCCAGTACTAAACCAGTCCACAAGGCAGAAGTAGAGAGGACAGTACTTTAATTATTTTGAGCCTGGAACAGCAGAATGTGAAGTGTTTAATTTCTTAACACTCTTTTCTAGAATGTGTTAATACCTTCTTCACTCCCCACCCTCAGGGAAGTTCAGTACAATTGCCCACATTCAGTAGAGACTGGGGTCAAGGAGCCCTTACTCAGCTATCTTCAACTATTTAGAGCTGGTTTGATTTAGTTCCACTTTTCCTATTTTTCTCTCTATCTTACTCATTCTCCATTCCCTGACCCCTTACATGATTTGAGCTGCAGTTTTCTTCAGTTTTATTTTTCAATGTTCAGAGAGAAAATTGAACTAAATGTGAACATAGTGGAGATAAGAAAAAGTATTACCTCCAGAGAGAAAAGCAAACCGTTATCAAATTACCTATTCTTGGCCTGCCATAAGAGTAGTCACAGTTCTATTACCTTCCACCCCTTGGATTTACTTTTCTTATATGTATATATAAAGAAAACTACTTACAATGAGTAGCAATTTGTTTCATAGAATCCCAGACCAGTTTGGGTTAGAAGGAACCTTAAAGCTCATCCAGTTCCAACCCCCTGCCACGGGCAGGGACACCTTCCACTAGAGCAGGTTGCTCCAAGCCCCTGTGTCCAACCTGGCCTTGAACACTGCCAGAGATGGGGCAGCCACAGCTTCTCTGGGCACCCTGTGCCAGCGCCTCAGCACCCTCACAGGGAAGAGCTTCTGCCTAATACCTGGAACCATTAATTAGGGGAAAAGGAACAGGACCATGACTTGTAGGTTTGCTTTGTATGATCCTTCTCAATCTACGCACAGTCTACTTGCTTTAACCAGACCATGTTCATACCACCAGTTAACATCCCCATCAAGACTTCTTTCTGTCACACTGCCTTGGCACTTACTTGCAGGAACATATTTTTCTTCCTCATGTCTGGAAGGAGAGACTGCCTAACAAATAAACAAATTAAAAGACCACACTAAAGCATTCTGCATGAATGAGGGTAAATACAGAGTTTCAGTATTAGCATCT
>NW_009929908.1:0-49510 GCF_000696875.1 Nestor notabilis | reverse complement strand
CTGCTGAACTGGTGCAAAGCAAATCACTCCTTGTTGTAATTAGATCTATACTAACAGGCAGCAGGAGTAATTTAAGAACAGCTTGCCTTAAGAAGATTGCTAAATGAGCTAATGATTCCTAAAACCGTTTGTGTTATATTTATTTCTCTTATGAAGACATATAAATAGAGGATAAATGGCAGCTATGGCATCATATGACCATAAAGCTGACGTACCCAGATCTGTGTGGCATAACGCCTGATGGAAGCCCAGAACCTGAACAGACTCCAGAGATTAACCTGACTTTCTCCCTTCTCTGGGCAGGGGAGCACAAAGACCCTGGAAAGAGTCTGGACAGGATTTTACTATATGCCTCTTTAACTGTTTACCTTTCCAAACTCTTACGTTGGTTTACCCTATACAAACAGAGCAATGTGTCTTGTCAACATACAAGCAGTAGATCTGTGTAGATACTAAATGAGCATCTTCTGTAGTCTATGCTAGCAATCAATAAGGTTTTTTTCCGTTCATTTTTTGCCTCAGAATATCTGTATGCATTTTGACAGCCACCAGCCCCTACAGACAAAATCAAAGTGGTTATTCTTTATCACTTACACTGTCTATCAGCCTAAAATATCTTTTAAATCACAGTCCCTAGTAGCCAAAGTACTTTCGATAATAAAATGCTTATGGAGTTATTGTTGTGACTTAAAGGAAAATTAGGCAGCTGCAAGATGCCTTCTAAAAATAGGGGCAGAGAATCTAAAACATTATAATCAAAACTTATAGGGAACAGTGAAGAATATTGCTGGGACATGCACACATCCCAGAACATAAACACAATTCCTTGCAAAGGTTCTAGAAGCCAACAGCCCTTCTGAAAACTGTCACCTTAAAGAGATTTTGGGAATACCGAAGAGATTATATTGACCCCTTTTACTGCAGCGAGCGTTGGTTATGTGAAGCCCAGCGACATCTTGTGGCTTCCTCTCTTGGGGGATTCCTGATTTTGAGAGTTCCGGATTATTTAGTATTGCAACGTATTCCATCGTATTCCAGAAGGTGTGTCACATTAAACAAGGAATTGGGGATTCTTTTAACAAATATTAAATGTTCCTTATTCGAAAATCTCTCCTAATGCTGTTGCAATCCGTTTATTTCATTTATCTGCATTATTTTAATATGGAATAATTTTAATGTGCTGCCTTAATGTGTACATATATATCAGTGTGTGTATATATATATACACACAGTGTTTAGCTGTTGAGATTTGGATGCTTATTTTAATCAAAGTGGGGTTTCAACCTTTTAATTATTTTATGTTTGTGAAAATACAAGAAAAAGAGCTATTATCCTTTTAGATCCTAATATAAATGAATAGAATTAAGAAAAGCAGAAGAAAATAAACATATATGGACCCTGAACTCACCACATCCTTGTAGAAGGCCACAGTGGAGGCACACTCCATTCCAGCAGGATTTACAACAGTCAAGTTTATTTATCACAGTATAAAATGATAGTGGGGTCAAGTTTTTTCTACACCAAGGATGTTTTGTCCACCTTTGAGTAAGAGACACCTATTCAGGGTAGATCCTGTCTTCTTCATGTATGTGACAGAGATCACAGCAGAGACTTAGACTTTAACTGCTGCATGAGGGATGGCCGTGTATTTAAAATAGTGACTATTCCATTACACCAAGCTTGATTTATTTAAGCATTTGAACTTAACATTCAGGTATTATAATATATTAAGACTAGTGTTCATATAGGGAAATATATCTTGAGAGTTTTAATACTGACAGTAACTAAAAAACAGTGGGACACAATACACGAATGTTGAGCAGAGATTTTACTAACAAGTCGATCATGAAAGTTAAGATAAATACTTACTGTGATCCTGTACCAGTAGGTGGAGTAATTACTAAGGGAGGTACATATGTATTGCTTAATTCTGTTGCTTATTTAGTCTTACAGAAGTAAGGTAAATAGCTTGCTGGATATTTGCTTATGATAAATGCCTGCATAAACGTGTCTGGTTGTTAGCTGTGAATGTATCCACTCACTGAGGATGATTAAATCAGAACACTAGAAAGTGCTTATCTTTCTTAGCTTGTTTTGAATAATGTGCCAAGATCTAAACAAGTGTGCCTTTACAATGCCCTTTTTGAAGGGGTCTGATGCTGTTTAGCCTGTAAGAGAGAATAAACTAAGGGGCGTATATTAAAGGTTTAGGATTATTTCGGCAGAATTTCTACTGACGTCAACAGGAATTTGTCCAAATGCACAGTCCCTGCAGACAAGCCAAGCAAAACTTGGTAAGAGAAAGAGTTGCTCACAAAAGTGCTCATTAGAAGAGAAGCCCAAAGTAAAAGCTCCACCAGCAACCTGACAGAGTCACCCTTGAGGACCAAGATGATTAGGGTGGCTTCAGTCACCTGTGGCATCTTACAGTGCTTTAGCCTCAGTGCTAATAATGTTATAATACAGAAGATAACAAAATGCCAGCTAAAACTGAAAACAGAACAAGTATTACTGGTTAATAGGCGCTTTTCCCCATTTATTTTAAACTCAACAATACTGCTCTCTTTCTGTCTTCATTCACACAACAAAATGATGCTTTTGTTAACTTTTTCATTATCTTCTGCCAGATGATCTTCTGATCACCTCACAGTCTTCCAATTGTATTGGCAGAAGCAAACTATCTTTGAGAAGTCTGATCCTCCATCAGACTACCCTCAAGAACAAAGAAAACATGTAATGTTTAAGTAAGCATGAGCGCACCACTAGGAGAGTAGCCTGTATGGTTTTAGTAGACTTCGGTGAGAAATAGCTTTTTGTCCCACAGGCATTTTTTGGGAGACTTCAAAACATCCCTTATTCCACTGTAGAGCAAACCCAGCCTTTGCAAAACTGGAACAAGGAAAACAGTAATCCCATCCTTACAAAACAGGCAATAGCTGCCACGTACACCAATAGAAAAGGAGGGTCTACGTTAGATCTCTCTGTTTTGTCTTTAAAATCATATAACATAATTTTTGTTATTTTATTTTATCTTATTCTTCATCTATTTTTACTCTCTGATATTGTTTATTTAAGCTGAACCTAATAGAAATATCTTTTACTGTTTGAAGGCTTTTCCTTGATCTCCTTTCCCCACTATGGTGGAGGTTTCCTCTCTACTTTTTCTTGTTATTATTCTCTGTCTCCATTTGGCTCTTAAATTTGGTTTCTCTGACCTTTAAATCCTAACCTGTTAAGCAAAGCTGTCAGGCTTTACTCCATGTTTAACCTGAAAGGATTCTGTCCCTTTCCCCAGCAGTCATTGCCACTGTTTATTTTGAAGAAGGACCATGTGCTACATATGTGTTAGAGTTGCACTGTTCTGCAACAGTGGTACAATACTATTAAGATAAAACAGGGATTAGAAGATTGGGCTTGAGTTAGCCTCTTACGGCTTTTTTCCAGACTCCCTTGTTTCAAAGCATGAATTTCAGTTCTGAATGGATCCAGTAATGATGGATCTTTATGGCTCAAGATGCAGTTCTGTGGATCTTAATCTCTTCGTGTTCATGCAAGGATCACTTGCCATCCCATATTTACAAACAAACCCCCCAAACCAGACAAACAAAATCTGTTGTGTTTTGTGTTAAGACTGGAGGAGCAGATACAGCACAGCATCGCCCAGGGTCAAAGTCCCTGCATAAAGGTCAAAACCTTCCTTACAACTTCAAGCAACAGCACAGGATTTTGATGCTGTGAAGCCCTAAGGGGACCCTTATCGTCCAGTTACACAGAGGTATCTGTGCACACTGAGAAAGGTGTAAGGAAGTTTAACTTTCCAATAGCTGGACACTTCTAGATATGTTGTACCACTTGCACTTGCCTGTCCGTGTAGTGTCAGCTGCTTTAGCACACAGGGGGAGCTCTCTCCTATCACATTGTCCACATTCTTTCCTTGTTTATTGGAAAGAACTGCCTGAAAGCTGCTGAGCAACTGCATGCTTTTAATGGTCCCTTTTAAAAACAGAAGTTGTAATCTGACTTCTTTAAGCAAGAGCTGCAATAAAATAAGGCTGCATCCTTGTCCAGTAGAATTACTGATTGGTTGTGAAAGGGACCATCTAGATTCAAAAAGAGATGCTACTTAAGAAATTACTTTTCCCTAGTAAGTCAACATCCTGATTTTTCTCTAGAAACCTCATCTCTTCGAGGGGTGGGATTATTTTTATTCAGTAGAATAACAGAAAATGGCGATGGAATGGACAAAGGGAGGTCACCTGTATAGGTGTCTCAGGGATAAGTAAGTAAATAGTTAAAGACATTGAAGAGTCACAACACCACCATAAAACATTGCAGAGGGGAAAAAAGGACCTGGGAGTGTTGGTCAACAGCCAACTGAATATGAGGCAGCAATGTGCCAGTGTGGCCAAGAAGGCCAATGGCATCCTGGCTTGTATTGGCAATAGTGTGGCCAGCAGGACTAGGACAGTAATTGTCCCCCTGTACTCAGCACTGGTGAGGCTACACCTTGAGTACTGTATTCTGTTTTGGGCCCCTCACTACAAGAAACATTGAAGTGCTGGAGTGGATCCAGAGAAGGGCAACAAAGCTGGTGAAGGGCCTGGAGCACAAGTCTGATGAGCGGCTGAGGGAATTGGAGGGGTTTAGCCTGGAGAAGAGAAGGCCCAGGGGAGACCTTACCGCTCTCCACAACTATCTGAAAGGTTGTAGCGAGGTGGGTATTGGTCTCTCCTCCCAACTAACAAGCAATAGGATGAGAAGAAATGGCCTCAAGTTGTGCCAGTGGAGGTTTTGATTGGGTATCAGGAAAGATTTGTTCACCAAAAGGTTTGTCAAGCATTGGAACAGGCTGCCCAGAGAGGTGGGGGAGTCGTCATCCCTGCAAGTATTTAAAAGATGTATAGACATGGTGCACTTAGGGACATGGTTTAGTGGCGGACTTGATAGTGCTGAGTTACTGGTTGGACTTGATGATCTTAAAGGTCTTTTCCAACTGAAATGATTCTATGATTCAATAATACTGGAGCAGTGAGTCCATACCAGGGTACTCAGTTTGAGACTGTTGTGTAAGAATATTCAAGAAGAAAACTATTTCTAGTAAGTAGTTAGTTATCTAGCAATGGAAAACACTTAGTCTGCAAAATCTAAGTTAGAATACTTTTTGATGGCCTTTTTCAGTGCATTTTGTAAATATTATTCCAAGTAAAAATGACACTGTGTAGCTTGTTTTCTGCTCTTTGCAGCCATTTCCCTTCTTATTCAGAGGAAGATCTTAACAGGTTTTGCATGGGTAGTCTGGAAAGTTGGTAGAGGAATAACTAAAGCCGCTCTAAATTTTCAGGTTGTTTATCACAACTTCAACACAAAGAAACTCCAGGCTGGCATCCGTTTTTCTGAGAGTATCTTTCCCATGCAGGTTTTCTCAGTGGAGAACGGCAAGGCTGAACAGTGGTACTCCAAAAAACCTGTAGAAAGCAGGAGCCAGCTCCTCTCTGGCTGGCCCTTTGCATTGGACGAGGTGAAGGTGACTTCTTTTGAAGGTGTGCCTTACCACCTCTCTCCGTTCTAACTGTAACTGGGTCTGATTCACTGCCTTTTTTAGTCCATAGGGAATATATCACACGATAAATAGTAAAACCTTTATAGTCCTGTTCAGCACCACTGCAACACAGTGAAGCAGATACATCACCTCTGCCAGATTCATCCGGCTGCTAAGTACCACTGCTGTACTCACTACACATTAAATGGATAAAGCAGTAAGCAACAAGGTGCTAAGAAGTTTCTTCTTTTTGGATATTCAATATCAGAAAGCCACTTCAAGATCTCACTGCTTTGCTAAATTATACAGTATGTGCTTATTTCTAGCCCAGTTTTACTCAGTTTTCACCCCTTCCTTCTTGGTTCTTGTTGTCCTTGAGTCTAACTTATTTTCTGTCTAGTTCTTCACCACTACAATATATTTATAAAAAGCAACTGTACTGCATTCAAGCCTTCAGTTTGCTAAACCGAGCAAGACATACGTTTCCAAATGCTGTAGGTGTAGGCTCTTCCATCTGCCTAGTCAGCTTAACAGCACTTTTCTGTGCCAGATCAGCTTACGTTTGGCTTTTGGGCAGGGGTGATGTCAATGACACACAGCATCATGCCTAACATCTACTGGAAATATTTCACTGAATGTGTGATAAAATGTTGGGGTTTTTCGATCTTTCCCATTAGATCTCAGTTAGTGAGCTCTGCATTTCTGACAGATGCATTTTACTAGGCCATCAATAAATTATTTTGGACATAGCATTTAAGTTTCTTTTTTCCCTTTTTCTTTTTTAAACTCTTACTAATCAATAATTTCATTCTTTCTGTAGGATGTCTTTGTCCTGTAGTCTTCCAGCTCTGTATCATCTACAGCCTTTAGTAGCACACACCTATGGTTTTTGTGCCAACTTAATTAATGAAAATTCTGCTTGAGTTCCACATCCCAGTTATAGCCTTCCCATTAGTTTTCCTTCAGTAACTGCCTATCTCCTCACTAGTCATTTCCTTACCCACAGTGTAATTCCTGTAATATTAATGCTTAACCTTCTCCAGTGTAGCTTGTACATTTCCAGTTATTACAGATACCTGCTATGGAATTCTGCGTATCATGAGTCAGCTGGTTTTGATTTCTGAGATGAAGAATATCTTGTCGGACCAATATGAGCCCAGGAAGATCTTTGATTTTTGACTCCATCTCATTTTTAGCTTTTATCCCACCTGGCATCTTGCCCTTGCTCCTGTATTTATCATAATCTCTGACACTTCAAACATTCATTTACTATTGACACCCTACTTAAATTATCTAAATTACCTCTCGCCTGAGCAATCACATTTTTTCTTACTTCTCCTGTTACTTAATTGTTTCACTATTTATTCTTGTTCCTTTATGAGATCTAACTCAGCTCATCTTTTGGCAATTCTCACTGAATCCCTCTACTTCTTAACCTGAAAAAACATGGTTTTCCCTTCAAATATTGAAATACCTATGAAAAGCTTCTATCATTGCATTACAAAGAAAACAAAACGGAACCCAAACCCAATGATACGTGCTCCAACTACAGTTCACTAAATCTTCAAATTCAGCCAAATCAAAATCCATTTTTGCTGCGACTCGGTTTAGCATCTCTTTTGCCCAAGGGCTATTTCTCTGCCAAGTTGCTGCTTTTGCTCCCACCCATTTCAACATTCTTCAGACTATTCAAAACTCAGGTATATATGAATCCAGTCTGCATTTATGTAAATATACAGGGTAGAAAAAGAAATAATGCCACTGATCAGATTCTAATACAACATGCTTTAAAGAACAAAGTGTTCTTTCCTCCAGTTCTACCCCTAAAATTTAAAGGAGACTGAGGTAAGTGCGGAAAGGAAGGAAATGCCACGGAGACATCTGGAGACATCTATCTTCTAGATAAGTAGTGGGGTTTCTGCTCTGGTTATAATTAACTTGGCTGATATTCTCAAAGACCATTATGCAACCAAAGCATCAATTGTTATACCCAGAGTTGAGAAATCACTATAGTGTACTTGCAGCATTCATGTGGCTTAGAGGTTTCCATAAGTAAAGTTTTTGGTTTGGTTTATTTTTTAGAATAGCTATATAAACAGTAAATCCCCTTGGAAAAGGAGAGCTTCCATAAGCAGTTCTATATAGAGTTACTATCAGCATCAGCAGTCCCTTCTCTTTGGGGGATTTGGATGTGATAGGGAAGTTGTGTTCCATGAAATGAAAACCGAAAGGGCTCCTTAAACCAACAGTTACCACACCTCACTTAGGTAATCCTAAACATTGTCATTTCTATCTTCTGTATTACTCATTTGGTTCTTCAGCATCCAAATAAGAATCTGTTCAGGTCACTTCCCATGATATATGCTGCACTCTAATCCTCAATTCCTGCAGTGTTTGAACTAAGCAAGAGGCAATTTCATAGATCAAAACTGCAGTACAGGAAAACATGTTTGTGCTAAAAGAAAGTGGGAGGAGGGTGAGCTTCTAGGCTGGGCAACAAAGGGAAAAAAGAAAAGAAAAAACCACGAGGGGTGAATACATCTGCAGGACAGGTCTAGTCCAGCATCTCTGTTCAGAGATTGTGTTGCCTATAAGGAGTTAGCAGCTCTTACAATTGCATTGGCACACCGTCTTGGAGAGGTGAGAACTAACACTCTGTAGTTAATTTGCCAACAGCTGGTGTTTTAGAAGAAGCCTGGATTTTATTAAAGGTCTTGGCTCAGGGCAGCAAACAAGACTGGTTCAAAGCCTGTCTTTAATATCAAGTATCAAGGTTTCTGACTGTCTGAAAGAGGGACTCTTGAAAAGGCCTGGATTACTCCAGACCACTGAACAACCATGAGTAAGAGTTCTCAATTAGGAATGTAATGCTAATGAGTCTTTTTGGGTCAGCCTGGGTGGGTTGGCTAATTAGCAAAAGCAATATACCCATGTGATTGGCCTGGAGTGTGGGTGAGGTTCCTGGAAGCACCAGGTGATAGCTGGTGAAAAAAGGGATATGTGGGTGGTAAATCAGGACAGCTGCAGTCAGTGGCTGGTGAGGGGAAGCACATCTCCAGCAGCACCTTCCGAGTGGTGGGGTAAGGAGCAGTGAGCTGTTGTGAGGGTTATTGAAGGCTTCAGTTAGGAGAAGATGATTTCTGTGTAAGATGGGGAGATCTGTAGATTGCATAAGTGGTGATGTTGTCATGTCAAGTCAGCAGTGTGGTGTGTGCAATAAACCCCAAGACCATTTCAGTGCAAAAGCAAATGGCAGGTTTGCTTCAGCCTCAAGGCATGGAGGAGATGGAGGCCCTGCAGATGTTGTTTTAGTGTTAAAGTAGATGTGGATTTAAACTGCTAGCCTCTGGTTTCAGTTTCTAAATAAATAATGAGCTTTACCTACAGAATCTTTTACTCTTGTTTTAGTAGGAAAGTAGGAACACTCAGATTCTCCCTAGTCATCCTCTGGCAGTGGAGAGAACCCTGCAAAAGGTTTACAGCCCTCTGCAAGGGTAGGAAATCTGTCACGTGGGGATCAGAGTAATGCTCCGTATAACATATTAGGCATGCTTTCTAACAGAAGTTACATGATCTGTTTGGTTCTCCAGAGAGAAACTCTTGGGTGTCTTTAGGCCCAGGTACTTACACTTTCCCTTTAAGGGCAGACTCCCTGTGTCACACTCCACCACCAGAGATGAGCACCCAGATGCCCTGAAGGTGTATGAGGAGGGTGCCAGGTGCCTCAGAACAATGGTACTAGAATATGAAAGAAGTTAGCTCCTCCAGGGCAACTTTTCAAGGTTTGGAAGACTCTGGGTTAATTTCCCCAGTATCCAAGGAGTTACTGATGTAAATGCATATTGTTTCAGCGAGCCACAATTGCATTATACAGAATGGATACCACAAACACTCAGCCTGAAACATGCACAGGATAGGATGGCACCTTTACATGTGGCTCAGAAAATTAGAGCAAGGAGAGAAGCAAAACAGAGAAGACTTTGACCCACACTAAAGCACTTTGAAATTTTCTAATGGCTGTGTATTTTCCTTATGAAATTTTCTTCTACATATATTCATCCTTACAGTGATGCTTATCAAGAACTATGTAACTGGGTCAGTTAATATGAGGATCAGATTTTGCCTTATTCATTTTGTAGCTGTCACTTTTATTCCTCATTTAGTCTTAAGAAGGTTGGTAACTGAGTAATATGAGTTTTGGACCCACCCTATGTCCTTTTATTTGTGTAGCTAAAGCAAAACACTTTGGAACAGCTGCATTTGATAGTTTTGTTGTCTTGTAACATTTAAAAAGTGTAACTTCTAGGTGCTGTGCAGGAGTTCATGTCTCTGTGAGTAAGATTTATTTCTATAGTTCTAAGATAAAACACAAATATACCAGGGAAAAAAAAGCCTAGTAGGCTTTGCAAGAAACATGCTTAATTAATTTTACATTTACTATTTGATACATTCTGGGATTTTTTTCCCTCTTGACAGATGGCAATTTAATTTCTGGATCCTTAAAAAATACCCCAAGCTATCCAATGATTTAACATATTTCACTTTTCAAAATATTAGAGATGGGCCTAAGACATAGTCTGGATTCAAATACTAATGTTCCCAGAGGGTGTTCTGCTCCAAGGTTTTGGTTCAGGCCCATCTTTTGCTCTCGACAAGTATACATTTGAAAAGGATACTGCCAAATAAATCTCCTGTTTTGAAAAGTTAAGTATTCCATGTGTTTCTAATAACATGTCAGATGGAGTAGCATGAAGTAATTTCAATTATTTTTATTATTTGTCTGTGGGTTTTGCTTCCTTCTTTCATTTTGCTTAGCAAAACAGCTAACCTAGAGTAGTCCATCTGCCTGCCCATTTACAGTCAGTGAATCAAAGCGAAACTATCACTAGCAAACAAATCTGTGCTAGTGCTTCCAGGTGAGAGTGAATGTAATTAAAAAGAAATTATTTCTTAAATTACACAGAAGTATTTGTTGAAGTCCATTTTCTATTCAGTCTATCCTAAGAAAGAGAGCAGATGCAATGAGAGACAGGAAAGTTGTTCAAGGTGCTAGGAACTGAAGGAGAAAGACCATACACAAATGAGGTAAGATTTGGGAAGGCACTCCTTAGATCACGATCATATGCTGTAAAGGGAAAACAAGGGGGTTTTAAGAACTTGGCTTTGGATTAGTCCAGGATTCATATATCATGTCAGACAGCAACTAAATTAGAAAATGTTATCTGGAATAAATTAAAAGTGTATGTTCAGCCCCAATCAATAAAGAGATTTCTAATGAAAATAAAGACAAATTAGCAGAAAATTGGAACTAAGCTACTCTAATTTTTTTTTCTTCTTTTCTGTTTTCCAATGTATTTTCCAGAGTGGATCACTAAAGGAGCCAGAGCCAAACAAAATCCCACCTCAGCGACCACCACCTCAAGGTTGTTTACAGTACATTCTCGACTGTAATGGCGTTGCAGTAGGACCAAAACAAGTCCAGGCTACTTAGATAATTGAGACTAAAAGCAAGGGTTAAAGCAAAAAACAAAATGAAAAAAGAAACAAACACCCAATCTTAAAAGCAAACATACCAGTTTTGTTCAATTTTTGCATTGTTTCAGTGCTGACCTGGACTGTGTTTTTTCTATGCAGTGTCAACTATACCGTCTGGTTGTTTACTTGTTCATGTCTGTGCGTGTAATGCTTACCTACCTTTCTCTGTAAAATCTGTGATTTCAGGGCTGTTGTCAACAGTGTACAAAGAATGTGCCTCTTTAGAGCCCAGTGCAACTGTACATTATGGATGGTTAGACAGTATTTTTGAGTATTCTATATCGTTCAGTAAAATACCACCAAGGTTCAAATCTAAATACTTTTGCTTACTCTGTGAGTGTGTGTGCACACTGTACTCATAGCCTTTATTTTTTTGTGCGTGTGCATGACCTAATATATAGGTGATCCAGAGATATTTTTAAAAGTCTAGAGTAGAATTTGCTAGTGAGGCTTTTTATTTATAATTTTATAAAGTTTATTAACATTTGAGTTAGACGCAACTGGAAGTCTAATATTTTAGTGACTCCATAAGATACAGTTCTTCCCAAGGAATATTTAAAATATCTTCTATTTTACATACTGGTATTCATATTTTTAGTATTCTACATTGAATTATTAGCTACAAAGCTATGTAAATGGGCCACCTATGTGCAATATCTCAGTGAAAGTGTGAGTATTTTATGTATCCTATTTCGATTAAGTAGTACCTTTTGTTGTCATTCTGAATTAGTAATCAATGGAGATTTTTAATGAAAACTAATGCAAAGACTTTAAAAAATCTGATACTTCCCTAAGTGTTAAATCCCAGATTATTCGGTGGGAAGTATCTCAAGGACTGTTAAATTTCCTGTAAGAGCTCTTTTTGTTTCAAATACTGAGATGTTAGGAGACGGTAGACCAAGGTTCCTTTAACCAGCTGGGGATCTTGCCCTTTGGTTAGAATGCAAGACAAAAATGTCAGTGGTTTTCTTTACCAACTCAGGTCTATTACTTTAAACCTAGAAATATCCAGATAGCTATAAAGAAAATTCAGTCCCAGTGTTATCCACATAAACAGGGTTTATAATAATTGCTTGACAAGAAACATGGCAAAAGACTTGAGATGCCTGACAACTACTAGATTTTCTGTAGGTAAATTATTTCTGCTTTTTGCATAACAGATTTAAACTGTAGCATTATGAAAAATGCACAGGCAGGCAGTTAATCTGCTGTGAGAAATCTGGCCTAGACTCACAAGCTACACACTGCTAGCATACCAGAAAGCTTAGTTGCAAGTGAGCCACAAAACTATAATTTGAATCTTGAATATGTACAAAGATGAGTAGTGGCCATGAGTTTAGTGCAAACAGTTTTGTTTAAAGGGAAAACAGCCTTATGTTCTACTTCTGTTTTCTCTACAAACACTGGAAAAAATTATCAGTGAGACTCATCATTCGTAGTGTTTCTTTCATTTGTACAAGCTGGCTGGTAAGATGAGAATTAAGGTATGCATTATTAGCTATTTAAATGTTTGTGGTGAGTGCTACTGTTTACTACCTATCAGTAAATTACATGAATATTTTGCTTTAGTGATCAGCATTTGTCTGGGTCAGTGATCATCCCAATGATGGCATTGGCTATTTTGTTCTATATTAAGAAAATTCCACTTAGAATCAGGTTCACAAATCCTTACCTCCAGACACCGTAAGGAATAAACCATACTGCCCTGAGGTGGAGAAATGAATCTGATGATTGATTTTATTTAAAGCAGTTGGTATTTTTTGCATGTAGTAGTACAAGTATTCACAAGTGCTTTTCACACGACATTGGTGAGTTGTGTGTGCAAAGAAGAGATGGGTGTTTCAGATAGGATTTCAGCTTGTTGACTGTAAAGGATTTACAAGGGCACACACGATTACTACATACCACAGACAAGAAGCAAGCCAAAATGTCTCTCTGCATGTAAGCATGCTTAGGTGCAATATTGTGGGTAACAGGGAACAGATGTTTTACAGTGTAGGCTTAATGTTCAGTTTTGTTGAGTTATTTTTGGTAAAAGTTTCTTTCATGATTGTTGCCTTTTGTACAACCCAGCTGCAAGAAAGTGAGCAAATGCTGGAAATGTGACAGCAGTATATCTTTTATGTGAAATATCTTGTACAGCTTAATGTGCAATAAAAGAAAGTTATATCTGTCTTCAGTGTAAAGTTTCTGGCATTCAAGCCTGTATCTACAAGTGGGGGAAAGAAACCTTTCTGGTTTTCAATATTGAGTGAAAGGAGGCTAATAAGAAAATGATCTTTATTAAGATGTTGCAAGACCATGTTATCACCTTCAAATATTTCCTACAAAAGGGGTTCAAATTAATAAACAATGAAGGCACATTCCTTAACATACAGTACGTGCTATTTATCTTTCTACACCACAACACACTGCTACAACTGTATTAAAACTTACTGAAGCATTAGTACGTGCTGTTCTCAGACATATACACTGGAATCTCATCTAGTGAGTGGAGATCAAACTATAATAACAATTTCCAAACAAACCCTAATGATAATGATGTATTGCAGCAGTACCTTCAGAGGTGGAGGGTTTCTTTTAGAGATGTCTTTTACTTGCGCTAACTATCCGCATGAGACTAAAAATTCCCCAGTGTTCAGAACATGTAGATCAGTCGCCTTCTATAATATTTACTGTTCAGCAAAGCTCTTGCCCCGACTGAAAACTATGATTCTGTGAAATGTTATCCAAACAAACTGCTCAGAATTTCATCCTGTCCTTTTTCCCCCTTAACTCAGATGTCCTGTGTGCTTTGTCACATGCAAGAATACTTACTTAGAACAGCTACCACCCCCCAAAACCACATGCAGACATCTGATCTAAGAGCAGCATGCCCACTGATACCTGACACAGCACTATCTCAGTCAGAAAGCAGCAAAAGCCACCCTGTATGATGATTTAGCATTTTTCAGCTGTGGGTGTTGCAATCTAGGTCACTACTACACACTGTAGTGTCACACTTAATACAGTATTTTGCCAATTTATGTCCTCCTCATGGCAAGATCTCCTTGGTAAAGAATTAGTAATGACTTTCTTGTGTTTCTTGTAATGCTTTTGATGTATTTCACTAAGGGGTTAAGTAAGTTATCAGAAGACTTTCAATTAGCAGGAAAATTTTAGTATAAAGTTGTTTTACTGCTATAAGAGTGAATCTAAGGGGACTATAACCAATAATTTTGAAACTTTGGATGAACAAAACTGCAATACTACACAGAAAATAGTAGCTGTACTGCTGAAATAGGTATTACCTAGTATATTTGATTATCTCACAGCTTCTCCCTGTACTGGGACAAAGTTGTACTGGGTGTAACTCCATTGATTTGAAGTCAGTACCACCACTGCTGGGATAATTTGGTGCTTCTTAATGATGTTAAGAGTGAATCGTAGGGGCTCCAAACAAGTTACTAATGTTGCAACTGTGATTAGTTGTATTGCCTACATGAAACTGCAGTCCATATTAATAGAATTTAGAATAGAATCAAACTCAAAAGTAGAGTTATTCACATTGCAGGATTATTTAAACTGTTGGATATAAAATCTAGTAAGGACTCTTTGATACTATAACATTATGAAGTTTTTCTTGTACTGAACCTAGGGGGCCCAGTGCAACCCCAAGGAATGCAATCACAAAGCCAGGAGCCATTGCAGCCCCAGCGCATGTACCCCCCCGGGCAGGCAGCAAAGCCCTCGGCTTCCCAGCCCCAGCGTCCGCCCGGACCTACAACTCAGCAGCCACGTCCCCAGGCTCAAGGTCCTGCCAGCACCCGATTATCAAAGGAAGCAGAGCCACAGCCACAGCCAGCTCCACCTCCTGCTCCACAGCCTGCTCCACAGCCTGCTCCACAACAGAAGCCTCAGTCTCATCCCCAGCTGAAGTAAGATTCGCTTTATCCATTTTCTTTTCTCATAGCACCGATTCTGTTGCCCTAACTGTAATTTGGGAGCTGGTCTTATACTCAGGATAAAATGTACATGTGTTCCCAAGTCAAAAATGAGGTTAAAACATTCCAGAAAGCCTATTCTCTGCTTGTGATTAGTAAGACAGTATCACTAGTTATATCCTAAGCACTATGCAAAATTTCATTTACTAGTAGTGCAATTTCTGCCCCAACTAGATCTCAAAACTCATCATCTTTCTCATATTTGTTGTCCTCTTTTCATGTCACTGACTCATGATCTGGGTGTGCTGTAAGCCTGCACAGAAAAGAGGAAGTCTTATCTGTGTAAACTTTTAACCCTGCAGTCACTCAGACAACAGATTCCAGTTTCAAAGGCCTACCTTCAGAAACAATCCAAGTGAACACACTAGACACTGGTTGCCGAACTGTGCTTGTTCACAGTCACGTGTTGTTTGTGGCTGTACACTGCTACTGACTGTCCAGCACAAGCAATTCACACCAGCCCTTTCCAGAGAGGCTGCAGGACTCCCACAGGAAGCTGCCTGTAGTTATCTCACTTACTGGAAGATTCCTTAAAGCACAGCATGCCGTTGTTGCTGCATCTCCCCAGTCACAAGAATATGGGAAGGATCTGTAGCTGTGTGTCCTCTAACAGCCTAAACCCAGCCAACAGAAAACATGGGGAGGTGTTAGCAGTGATTTGTTGTTTTTCAATATAGCAATCCTGACACACGCTATTGCTGGTAGAGTCACAGACACATTCTACCTCCTATGGTAAGTACAAAGACTGGCGCGTAGTCTTTGTTTTATCCAGGTAACACAGATCCCCTTTTTCCACCCACTCATATGCTAATACCAGTGTGAACCACTTCTGAGTCCTCACCTGAGCACAATTCAGTGCAAAAGATGTATTAGGGATCAGTATGCAAAGATGATTATATTTTCCTTGCCTTCCCAGGACAGTGTGTTTCTTTATTCTGTTTTATGATCATAAGACCCAAATTAATTCACCCATTATTTAAGTATAGGTAGAAAATAGGAAGGTCAGTTTTCTTAAGCAAGATGGAGGCTGCTTTATAGTTTGAAATTTAACTTGTCAGCTTCTGGCATTTAAGAAAACCAGTTAAGAACAGGTACGGAAGAACTGTACCACAAACTGCTTCCCGGCTTTGTCCCTTTCCTTTAATTCCTAGTTCAAATCTGAATTCATTTTTCTCTTCTTCAAACAGGAGAGAATAGTCTCTATTTAAAATGAAATAAAAAAGGAGGAATGAAAGTTTTTGAGATGCAAGCCGTAATAAGAGTAGTTTTTCTAACTTTCAAGACTCAGATCTCCTGCCTGTAGGATTAACTCTATCTATTTGCATGTGTATGCTTTGTATTCACCCACATGCTGTTGCCTAACCTGTATGTACATGTTATTAATCTGTGAATAAATATTTAATTAGGCTACTTATTGTGTTACTAATCAAGTCAAGTGCTGCTTCCCACCCTCCCTCTTTCAGTGAGCACAAACAAACATTTATCAGTCTATTCTCATTAGCACAACTATAATTTATGAAAAACCTAAACCGCCTGCAGCACTGTTTGCTGTACATTATTAGTTTAGAGGGAGAGAAGTTGCAAACCATGAAGAGTATAAGAATCTGAATAAATGTTTCGGTTTTACTATAGCCAAAACTCAAATCCCATTATTGAACTGAGATAAAACCAAAATCACATTAGTGTTACTAATGCATGGGTGCCTTGGTAAAAAGATTATAACTCATTAATGTTTTCTATTTAAATTCAAGACTACTTTTTAAATATTGTTTTATCTAACAAGTCATGAGTTAAGGTTTTAAGCTTCAGCTGTTTTCCTTCTCATGTGTTATTTGATTCATGCTTACAGAAACTTATACCATAGTTACATGCTAGCACTAAAACTAGAGTAGTATTGCTAGACTAGCTGCCTATAGACAAGAAAAATTTTATCTGATTTGGGGTATAAAGTGTCATTAAGGCTCCATTAAGGTTCAGATATCAAACATATATATATAGACAGAGCACATTACAACTTCAGGATTCATTTTTCAAACTCTTGCCAATATATATATATAATTTTTCTTTGGGTATAACCATTTGCAGCCTCAGTGAACACAGTTATTAATCATCCTGTGTTGGGTGCTGATTTGGATTTAGCAGGCAGGCCCACTTTTTCCTCAAGTTCTAATCCACATCATCCAATTTACTGGCATCCAGTGTTTCAGATCTGTAAAAAAAGCAGTGTGTTCTCTAAAGAAAAGGTTATGCTGCTTCTCAAATCAAAGTGTGGAAGGAAGTTGCTGTGTGGCAGCAGCTCTGTATGCTATATTGCTAATTATACTGTTCATGCTGGACATGCATTTTGTTCCCATGCATACCGTCTACATCTCATGGGCATTGTTCCTTTTCTCATCATTTATACAAGTTACATGTGGATGGACATAGACAATATGACCATGCAAAACCTGTTGCATTTTTGTCTTGCAGCAAGTCGCAGTCTTTGACAAATGCCTTCAGTTTCACAGAATCGTCCTTCTGCCGATCGTCTGTGAATGAAGATGAAGCAAAAGCTGAAACTATTCGAAACTTGAGGAAATCCTTTGCTAGCCTTTTTTCTGATTAGCCAGCTCCATCTGAACGCACCCAGCATATAGTCTCAAAACTCTGTGGATGTTGCCTAGGTTTTGTTTTCCCTGTGGCAGTACCTTTCTCTACTGTGCTAACTGTTGTATTAAGCAATATGTTAAACTTACAGGAAAAAAACTTAGAAAAATAGAAGAAGGACTGATGAGATACCATTCAGGAACATGTAGAAAGGTCTAGAAAGAAAGAAGGGTTCTATTGCTAACACAGAATGCTGAATTCTAAGGTCCTTATCCATTGTAATATTGTGGCCTTACTGTGACTGAACTATATAATCCTATTTGAGACTCCTTTGTAGAACCGTGTTCATAAAGCACCGAGTGATGGAGTTCTCCTTGCTTTAACCATTCCCAATGCATTGCAATGCATGTGTATTTTGTGTGTAAATGTTTTGTACTGCTAAAGTATAGTCTTGACTTGTTCTTGCCTCCCAAATTCAGGAGGCAATTCACACTGACATTCTTGTCAAGCCACAGAAATAATGTGAGAAATTGAAGCAGTTTCTTCCTCCTTATACAATCTTTCCATCAGCTGGTTGTAGACTTCTGATGTATTGCTGAGAGTTACCAGTACACTAACTTAATGTCATAAATAGTGTGTATATGTACTACTGTATCTCCATATGTCTATTTAAATTTATTTCCAAATTGTAACCATAACTGGGTTTAGTTGCAAAGAATATGCATGATGTTACTCTTATTTTTGTGAACGCCTTCTAATAAATGTAAAGTCCCATGCCTGATTTAAAGATATGTCTTCTACAAAGCTTGTTTCAACATTACTATATATTGTCTATTTTGACTGGTATCAAAGGGTAGCTTTATGATTATAGAATATTTGGACACAAACCACAACTATAAGAAAATAAACTATCACAAATAATTCCCTTTTTGAACCAGCATGAATATATATATATATATATAGATAAAAAAAAAATTCCAGGAGTCACATTTACATTTTCTAGTAAGTTAATGTATTTTCAAAGTACTTCTCTCACTTGTTGAAACAAAATTGATCCCAGATAGGGAGGTAATAGCAGCAATTCTTTAAAGCTCATCTAAATCAAACTGAAGTTCATTATCCATTTCCAAATTATTATTGTGTCATTCTGTCTATCATGAATTACATGCAGCAGTATTCCTTGCCAGGAAACAGTGCTAACAGGGGAAACAAGAGAAAAGTAACTGTAATATTAGTATGTCTGATGGAGAAAACGAGCAACACAATGTTAACTTAAAACCCCTGTAGTATTTGTAATGGGTTTGTAGAGCCACGTCTGTTTGCCTTAGCAATTTTACCTTTAGTAGATGTGACAGTTTATGAAGTCTAGGTAAATCACAGTCACCACCTGATGACATAAGTCCTTTCAGCAGCTTTGGATTCCTTTGGGTGAAGAGCGTGGCTTGGGCCAAGAGGTTGGCAATGAAGTATGGAAACTTTAATCTCCAGTGATGTCAGAATTTAGTTGGTACATTAGCATCTGATAGCTCTCTGTTTGTCAACATAGGCTAAGTTGATGATATTAGCATCCATATTTCCTGAAAAGCAGGCATGTCCAAATCACTCCCTAGCTGACACCCTTTCTGGACTGGCAATGAAGACTGACTCAGTATCACTGTTGAACAGCCGTGCCTAGAACAATGCCATCCTCCAGGTTAAAACTAAAATGAATTTATGGGTACGTTTGCACTACAACATTACAAACGTTAAATACATACCCTTGCCCTCTATGAGATGGAATCCTAGTCTCTCTGTTTGGCATGTAACCCTCACATTTGTGGAACAGCCCTCAAAGAAGCCTTCTTAACGAATTAATGACAATTCTCTTTTTTCCCAGGCAGAATGTACTGTGTACAGAAGCCTGTATTTCAAACAGTGAATTCTGTGGCAAAACAGAATGCTTTAACTGTTAATAATTTTCCTTAGTTCATAAATATCAGTTATACTTTGATTTTTTTAAGTATTGTTCCCCTCCTGCCCCCCACTGGGTCGAAACACCCTTCACTGGGCTACAATAACAACCCTGAGCAGTCACGGAGCCTTTCATGTCTGAGAAGCACTTTAAGTTTAGATTAGAAAGATTAATCAAAGTTGCTAACGCAAATTAATTACTGCCACAGAGAAAGCATAGTAATTATGCATAGTTTGGCATGGTTCAGGATTAGTACATGCCTAGTTTCAGCAATATTTAGTACAGTATGAGTTACAGGTAGTTCATTAGTCCAGGCCCCAGATTTCTACTTGAGGCAAAGTTTCTTGCTCATATAAAATTCCCTCCCACCTCTTCCTGGGAGAGGACGGGTTTCACTATAGCCTTTGTTTTACCATCTGGAACAAAAAAAAGAAAGAAAGAGGAGAAAAAAAGAGAGCAAGATGATGCAATCAAATCTGCATGGTGTATCCTCCCACACAATGTACATAACACATTGCCTCTCCACAATGCCAAAACTTCTTTATACCTCCAAGCGTGCTAAAGCGTGTCACACGCAAGCTGATGCATGCTTGTGTTCCTTATGCAGTGTTTCATGGTTAAGACATTTCTAAGCAATCTATAACACATCTCCACAATAGTAATCAGAAAAAATGAGCTTTTCTTAAAAGTCTATTCAAAACTTCTATTGTCCATTTTGTCTTACTTCATTAGATAGATTGTTGTACTTGGAGTTCATGTGCAAGCTCTAAATACCCAGTTATCCAATACAATGCTCTCTAGGGTTTCACAAATAGTAACTCTGAAATAATCAGTGTCTGTTCTTGTTCCTCTTGAGAAACGTAAGCCTAGGAACATCAGGTCTATATTCATAAGTACCTTTTGCTTGCAGATGCAGCTTATGATGCCACAGGTTTCTATGCACAGCACTCATTTCTTTTTCATCTTTCACTTATAAATGGGGAAGACATGAAATCCTACAAGTTCAGTCTTAAGATCGAGATGGAGCCATTTTCTGACCATTAGGCCTGAAGCCAATTCAAAACACTGAAGCAGATTTCAAGAGATTGTAATTATGGACACAGTGACTAATCTAGCTTTGAAACAACCACTAACTCTCCAGCCAAAATTAGTCAAAATAACACTAACGTACTCTGTAAATATTGTGTGTACTTTGTATACTTCCTACTCCACGAGAACAAAGTCACTTCTCCGAGCCAGTGTTGTCTCAATGAGCAGATCACATACAGTAAAGCTCCTATTTCCAAAAGGGAAGATGTCAGTGCATATTGTTGTGCATTGACATGGTTCTTGCCAGTATTTGGTTGAATGCTACAAATAAATATCCTAGCAAGCTGTCCATCAACAGCGGCTTCCAGTGAGGTTGGGTAGGATGCAGGTGGCTGAGTAAGTCTGTCTACTGCCTTTTTAGATCTGGTATCATGATGCCTATCCTGGTAACCAAGATAGCCACACAAGGGTTGGCAGATATGATATGGGATCTGTGGGTAAGCTGGGCTATGCCAAAATGGCAGTTGGAAGCAAGGCAGGAAATACAAAGGTGATCTACAGTGGCACCAGATGCCAGTATCTAGAACTGTTTCCTTTTATGTAACCATTCCAGCATGGACTAAGAGGCAACTTAATTGAGCTCTTGCCTTTCTTCTTCCCCTGGCAAAAGCAAGCTGTTCGGCAGGACGGGGCTGCAAAGCAGCAGTTGCAAATTTTGATCATTAGTAGAGTTTATGCTTCCATATCATATCAGTTATTTAAGAAACATGATCTAAACTGTCACATATACCAGCACAAATGAGTTTAGGTTTCGAATGACAATACAGGGCTCCAACATGGAAGTGCTTTTTTATTAGACATACATTTCTAAACAAGCAAATTTTTTCCTTCTTTTGTTTTAAGGTGTTTTTAAAAGCTCATATCAGAAGTTTCAAAATAGGTACCTACGACTCATCATTAGTTTTCCAAATGCGTATTCAGCCATGTAAATAAGTGGCCAAATCTGCAAAATGTTGGGCTTTGTTTCCTCTAATTCCTCCTCATTTTCTGTGGAAGAATATTCCACCTCAAGATGCTAGTTATCCATTAAGTTTCATGAAACCCTGATTTGCTCTTCTCTAGTTAGATTCTTGCAGCTCAAAATTTACCTCAAGAAAGAATGCAAATACAATTTAACTGCTTTAAAAATAGAAAGAATTCAAATAATGTGTAAAGTATCACGTGAGTTCTTTAAATATAAACCAAAAGACAACAGGAAGACTTTCCCCCTGTTTCACTGTAAGATAGCCCAGGAGTAAAAGAGAAATTGTTTTTTCCCCATGGATTATGTTACAAAGAATTAGAAAGAGGATCAAGTAGGGGGAGGAACAGATTTTGTATTTTTTGCTGGGATTACTGGGGTCAGAGTTTCGACTTCCTTTAGCAGTGGCATTGCTCAGCACTTCCAAGGGTGGATGCGGAGTTTAAAAAGCAATCCATTCACATTACTTGACATTTAAGTTTCCCAGTACGCTGTATGTACTATGGAAGAGAAGGTACCTGGCTTTAAAACTGAATCTTCGTTCTGTAACAGTGATGGATGGTAACAGAAACTGGGCAAAAATGTAAGCTAACCTGACAAGGCTGAGAATGGATTAATTGGGAGCTTAACTCTTTACACATGGTTTCTGTTAACATTTTTGCTCTCCTCCCAACCGTTCCTACTTTTCTCACATGTGCCTGTTTTTCTGGCCAATCCCAATCAGCCAAATGCTACCTTAAGGATTTATAAGCTCAGAGGAGTAGCTGGGTTTCTGTTTGAAGGCAAGATTATGAGTTGCTATGATTGCCTTGCACTGCACTATGCCTCCTAACACCATGAAGATAACTACAGTAAGTAGTAAAAACTGCAAGCTGACTGTTCTTGACTGAGAATGAATTTGTAAAAGATGATGTAGATTTTAAAGGCACTAAGACAGGCAAAAAGAGCTTGTGTCTATCCAGGTGAGAAAGAGAAAAAGAGAAGTAGTACATGTGGGCTGGTGCTTTGAAACTCATGAGCTATTTCTGAAGTCTGTCATGAGCGTTTGGTTTAAGAGGTGATCTAGTCTAGGGATTTATAGCTAGATCTGCTCCATCAGTTACAGAACTATTGCAGTACTGATGAAACTCTAAACACTACTTTAGATGCGTGAGACTAAAATTGACAAGAGCTGTGCCTCACTAGCATGCCATGTGCCCTTTGGAGGCTGGAGCTAAACCTGAAGTGTGGGTTTGATTTTACTGTAACTCAGAACAGTGAAGATGGTCACCCACAGAGATACCATGGATGTTTGGTTTTTCAGTAGTGCTGCTGTTAAGGAAAACCAGAAGGTGTTGCTGCTTTTCCCCTGCCCCTCAAGTATTTCACATAAAATTCTGCCACTTAAGTCTCCTGAAATTTTTTTTGGAAATCAGAGCTGCTGGGCAAAATTTCTTCAGATAGAAAAAGGTGTTGGTTGTGAGAAGGGTATATGTATTTCATTCCCACCCACTGTCATAAAACATGAGCATCTTGCAGCTTCACTCTTAAGATGCCTCCTCCCCTAAAGTGAGTTTTTAACACAAAGAAAGATGTGGTGAAGCATCCTTTCACTCAGTGCAGAATGCCATAAGCTAATACTTCACTTGCCAAGTGTGCTCTAACTTGAGATCTAATGTACAGATCTCTCCAACTGATGATTATGTAAATCTTCCAGATGGGCCCTTTAAACAGTAGATTACTATCCTGACTATATCTATCATCACTGAATACTTCATAGGTTTGGCTGGTTCAAGCCAAACTCCTGGAGTCTCTGCTTTTTGCACATTCTTCTTTCTTTGCAACCTGCACTAACAATAGTGTTATGAGCATGGATAGATCTTTAGGCATGTTTTCCCCACATACACTTTTTTCCCTGCAGTCATGCTCAGCCTGAGACCACAAACTCCACTGGCCTTATGCAGTAAGAAACATGGGGTGCTACTAAAGAGACTGCCACTAGAATGTAGCGTGCAAACAAATTCTGCCAAGGCACCGTATCAGCTTGCAGACTATGTATGGTTTGTCTCACACAATAGATCCACCAAACAGCTCTAAGTGCCAGATATTCTTGCTCAAGAAAAAGGAAATGTTCCTTTCCTCCCCTCTCCTCATGGGGAAATGGAAATTAGCACTTCCTATCCACTTGCTGAACCAGGCCTAATTACTCCATGGAAATAACGGTAAGTCAGAACTGTGCTGAGCTGCATTTGTTGACTTTTTGCCTTTGTGACAATTTAGGTGTATTAGGTAACAGTAAGTGCTCTACACTTCATCTTAAGACTCCTAGGAAACCGAGTAGTGTTTTCATATAGAACAGATTCTTCCTCTGATACTGTGACTACACAATCCCAACCAAACTATTATTCATCTTCTAACAACTCTGAAAATAGGTGTTGCTAGCCGCATCTACTGCTATTTACTGTGAAATGGCATTTCTCATTGCTTGATGGAATTGTAACAGATTTGGGTATATGGAGGAGACCTGTAATTTAAAGGCCTATGCCCCACCTGTTATGGGAATGTCTCTGAACTAGGATCAAGGAAGCATTCTTTTTCTTATTTAGATGTTTTTTGTCTGTTTGCAAGTCATGACTTAATCTGCTAAAAGAGAGAAGTGGTTGTTTTAAAAGTACGATGTCCCAATTTCTTCAATTCAAGTTCACTTACAGGTGAATACCACACCAGGATACATACTCCTTTACTCAGCTTTGTTCTACAGTACATTTTTGAAGACATTAGCATTTTTCACACCCTTTTTTTTTTTTTACTAGAAAGGGAAAGCATGTGCATTGACTCTGGGCCATAGAAAGCTGATGTAATTTTATGGCAAGAAGACTCCTGCTGCCCTTAAGAATGTCAGTACAAGTTCTGAACTGACTTACCCTCCTCTGGAATAATTATGCATTCCACTCTGGCACATTTTATCATGCAATTCTCCTGCTTTGTAGATTACATGTCTTGAGGAGGTACAAAAGGGAAGAGCAAAGACTGTTTTATTTCTATACATGCATCTAACAATTATATATACACACACACCTCAAATAGTACTTTTAAATGTAAAATTATGTGAGAATTTACTTTACAGACTTATTTAATATGCACATTAAATACAGGTATCCTTTCATGCATCAAGGAGATGCAAGCATCTCTTGGGAGGAACACAGCGAGTATGGGGAAAATATATTGCTAAATTGCAATTGAGCAAGCTGGAACTTGTTCAGGTTAAACAGCCCACCCTCAAACTGCAAAAAGCCAAATTATGCCCTCAGCAACTTCTGAAAAGCAAACTGCCTTCAGTGGATTTCTGCAAATTTAGCTGTCTAGAGTCTGCAGCCACATCAGAATAAGTCTCCCTGATCTCGGAGATTAAGCAGTCCCCAGCCTAGTAAGTATTTAGATAAGAGCCCACTTGGCAGTTGCACATAGCATTAGACATCAGCACAGGATGCGTTCGTGGTTGAGAGCTTGGATGCAAAGGGTGGTGTTCAGAGTATCAGACTTACCAATAGAGTAAATGTACCTTCCAAAGAGATATTAGGATCGGTTTATTATCCTACCTCTTTCTGTCTACAGAAAAAGCCTACAGCAGGTTTTAAAAAAAACAAAAAAAAAAATAAGCTGCCCTCCCCCTCCCACAAAGAAAAAGAAACCTCCCAAACTGGAGGCTTAAGTAGGCTGAGTTCTCTTTATGTATAGCAGATAATAAAAACTGACTGAACTAAAATATTGAATTCAATCATCTGTTCTGGAAAATGGGGAATAAAATATAATTCTGTCCAAGAAAGACTACGGAGCAGGTCACTTCTTAGACTGAAGGTGTAAAAATGTATGTTACTAGAGTCAGCAGAAGTATACTGGGAAATGGAGCTGCTGGATGAAGTTACTTGGCATTCAGGAGGAAGCCAGGAAGAGGGATTTTATTATCCTTACAGTAACTCTTTCAGATATGCTCTAGTACATCATCTTGAGGTGTCAGTATTTCAGATCAACATTTCTTTTTGACCTTCAGTAGATCATGCATAAAACTTGGAGGGGAGCAAACACCCTGGCCAGCTATGACTTCTCCACAGTGACCCGTAAGGGACTTAGTGTTTCATTCTGAATGCTCCAGAAAAATGAATTCAGCTATTAGAAGTCTCTACCCTGTTCTACAAAACATACTGCATTCCACACTAAAAATTTCCATGGACTGCTCAGTCATACCAAGTGGCAAAGTCTCTGTGTTTCTCTGGGATACAGGGGATGGGTGGTGTGCAGGGAAAACCTGTAACTAAAAGGTTACAAAAAGCCCCCATGTTGTTTTCAATTCTCCTCAAGTTCTGAACTTCAGGAAAACAAGTCAGAATAGTAGCAGGGTGGTAACTGGGCCTCCTGTACCTCTGTGTGTATCGAAAACTGCTGCGTTTAAAACTTACCCTGCTTCCTACTCTCTGCACACATCTTCCTTCTTAGCTGCTTGCTTCCTGTTCAAACCAAAAGTCAAAGTTTCTACAATTGGGTCAGATTTATGATGGGGGGTGGGAAGGAAGCAATGTGTAGGGGCAGCACACAGACCGTATATACAAAATGCGTATCTTCATCATTTTTAGGCTTATTCTCCCCACTAACACACTGAAGCCCTCATTAGGATAATTTTTCCCATATTTTTAAAGAAAAGCCAGAATTCCCATTAAATGAAAAACAGTGTGTTGAGTTGCTGAATAGCACTGGTGGTTTTTGTGCTCCCTCACACATATGGCTAGCCGAGAATGCACAGCAAGTTCAAGCTTGAAATGAGTTGGGTTTTTTTTTAAGCAACCAGTATATAACACTAAACATGATTTAATAATGGAAAGACTGGCACAACCTTAAAGGAATATCATCAAGTAGGCAAGGTATGCTTGTGACTTATTATAAAACAGTTAAATCAAGTCGGAAGCATAATCCAGATTCTTTACATAATTACGGCAGAAGGGTGTGGAAGAAGGACTATCAATTATTTCTTCAACTGGAGAACTGCTAACAGTAGAAGCAGCAATACATTGATCTCTTCTTTCTTTCACTCTCCTGCAAGTGCCTGTAATTTTTCATTTAAATTGATGTTATAGACAACTGAAATGCCAGCTGAACATTTTGCTAACATTGGGCTTGCTCATTTGATGCAGAAGTTAGCAAAATTTGTATTACAATTCTTAACAGGTCAAGCTTAAAATTCTTAGAACAGCATTGCCTCTCCTTAATCAAGTCACAGAAAACAAATGAAACAGCATTGCTGGTCCTCGTTCCATTGGTAACAAAACATAAAGTTAGCCACTTACAGAAATTGCTTAGCTGTAATGATAGAATCTGCTATTATATATGACGTTAGAGAAGTGACTGAAAATGGAGAATTTGTTGGTTGTATTTATACTCAGTTAAAGCTCAAACAATTTCTGCTACAATTAAAAACAGACTATTGTGGCAAACAGCACAAAAATCAGACTTTTAACCAGTGTTAAGAATTAAATACACATTAAAAGATTAGAATAGTGTTTCATATTTTAGAATTGCTTTTGCTCTGGATTTCTGTGCCTAAACCACCTTGAAATTCCATGGCAAAAGACTGGAATTTCCTTAGCTGCAATCTCTGAAGTTTTAAACCTTTATTCTTAGAGAATGGGACTAGAAAAGAGAACTGTGATTTGTACACACTGGGTTAGGTCTGAGGAATCAACAGTCCCTTACAGAAGCTATTGAAAGAAGAGGTGTGTCCGTGATTACCAAAGAGATCTTCCGGTGATAAAAGAAGAATTGCATCAGCTTTTGGCTCTGAGTGTCAGAGTGACTCAGCAGTTCAGAAGAATGTGTTTCCATTTTCTTTCCGGTTGGAAGATGGGGAACCTTCACTAATACTTTCTCTTAAAATGCTGTGAAAGAGGCAAAGTGGGGTCAGATTTGTCAGAAATAGCTTAACAGCCTTTGTTCAAGTAGTATAGGAGCCATACAAGGTCCACTCACACCATTGCAGCACATGCTTTCTGTGCAGTAGTAGCAGGAAATTTGTTTAAACAGCTCAGCAGCTGTTCCCCAGTGAGTTTCCAGCTCATTTCTGCAAGTCAGTACAACACATAGCACAGGAAATTCAAATTTGGAACTAAGATTTAACAGTGAGAGCAAACATTCCTGGTAATTCTGGTGATTAGTCCTTTTTTCTATGATTCTGGCCCTCTCAAACCAGAATTTTTTACCATCCTGCAGAAGTTCAGAGAGAAAAATAGAACATCTCAGGAAATCCTCATTAATCAGTAGTCAAAATTAACTATATAAAATATCTTTTTCTTATTATCCTCTCATATTGCCATTAGTCAGTGAGAGAATTATATTGACCTTTGGTTTAACCCACCTGGGCAATTCTTGTGGTCTTTCTCTTCTTCCCTCTAAGTAATGAGTGTGCACCCATCACATGAAGGCAGCCAAGTTAAAGTGAATATGGCAGCATGGCAACTGTGCAAATTACTTGTGAAAGATGCACACTTTATGTTTTTTCCTCACAAGAAAGACTTGTGAAAACTGAGTGCATCTACCCAGATATTTGATTCTGGCATGCACAGAATCAGTCAGTTTGTGTCAGAGTAGAATGAGGAAAATGCGTATCTGTTCCCGAGACTCGTGCTGTTTGTTTGGCCTGTCATTGAGTACAAGAGTCACCATCCAGCTGCAGGCACTTTATATTTGTATCCGGCCTTTTATCTGTACTTCTGCCTCAGCACTCAGCATCAGCTGAGCTTGGCACCTCTACTCTCAAACTACAGCACCCTCTGACTAAAGCTCAGGCCATCACACCTTTCTTTCCATTGTCGATGCTTTCTACGATTTAAATCACTTCCTTGACCAATGCCAGGAAGCAAATACAATCTGTGCATACTTCAACAAGATATCACAAGACCTTCACTGACTAAATTTCATCATCAGACAATCACAGACCAAACATTTCCTTTGGGCTATGCTATGTTTAAAAACTGGTCTTCAAGAACTGGAAAAATCTAAAAGCTACATTTCCGGTCAGGCTTGTTCTTGAGAAAGGACTCAGAAAAGATCCCTAACAATTACAAACATATGGGGATAAAACTGGCACAGACAAGAAAAAAAACATTGATTTAAATCAATCAATCATTGTCAGATATAAGACCACGTTCCAGAAAGTCTGTTCATTCTCCTGAAATAAGAACTTGCATATTCTAGGTTTTATCCACGAAGTTTGAAAGGAACTCTAAAACCAATTTTTGAAGTCTGCCATTTCCTTTGCCTCAAGTTCAATAAGTCTGAAATAGGTGATGAAATAACGATGAAGTCAAGACTAACTTTTGTGCCCAGTTTGCACAATACAGTTCTAAAACACAATCCATCATCTAATGTAGAAAAGTATCTTAATGCCAACTCTGGTTGTCAGCAACCTGCCCTGTTGAATCAGCATCGAAAGTGATTTACTAACACAATTGATCAGAACCCCAGTTACTTAGCTTCTGATACACACAAAAAAGGCTAAATGGCTTTCTGCTTATTTAGCTGATCTTGCTGCAACAGCTTGAAAGTTGGTTTTACTTGGCTTACAAATTTATTTCATTTTTGTAGGAGCTGGTCACTTCCTTGCAACAGGCTGGGCTTTGAGGAGACTGGTTTTCTATGTGAAATACTGGCACCTGATCTGCTGCTACGGTAAGCATATTCTGTTCATGAAACCCACACCAAAAGGAGTCCAAGGCAATTACACTTACTTTAATATCAATGAAGGCTAAAAATCAGGTGCGTACTGTAAGGAGGATTCAAGCCAGAAAAGGCCATAACGTTGCAAAATTGATTGCTAACCCAGCACAAGGTCCACTTACATTTTAAACAGCTGGAAGTGTGTGTTAGCATGCATGTCAGTATATTCTTAATGGAGCAAATACTTGCTGCCCAAATGCAAATACTGTGTTCCATCACTTTCAACATACCAATATAAATTTCAGGGCTAAAGAGGGTTAGAAACATGCTGCTTAAAAAATCAGAAGTCGTCTTTCTGTCCAAAGCATCAGCTATCTTCTCAAAGAGTTATTTCACCAAAAAATTCTGAAAAGTAGGTAACTGCCAGGTAAATATCACCAGTTATGCTGCCTTACAGGAAAAATGGCAGTGAAAGAAACAGCATACCAGAATACTCAGGTACATGTTCCATTGTGAAAGATAAACCACAGAGACGTTGGTCAACAGAGATCAAGAGGCTGTAAGACCCTTTCAAGAAAACCACTGAAGAGCAGTAGGTGAGCTGTTCTGGGGCACAGCCCTGGGGCACTGCAGGTTCTGCAGGGCCATCTGCAGTGGCAGAAGCCCAGAGGGGTATGTGACTGCACTTGCACTGGGTTGCTCTGTACCATCTTCTATAGAGAAGAGCAGAGGGCCCCAGGTCTCAGCATATCTTTCACGCCCCTGAAAAACAGAATAGTTTTCAACTTTACACATATATGTATAGATGGTTACTAGCTCTGTGTATCTTACTCCAAATACTTGCTTTTCAATTACTGAGAGAAAAGACAGCTCACATCAGCCTCTTGCCTCACGAAGCACGCAGTAACTGTAATTCGTAAGTGATTGCACTCACAGACCTGTATTATTTCTTACTCTGAGCGCATCAACTTTTGTTACAGTGTACAGACACTGTACACCAAAAGCTCACTTCAGCATAAAAGGCCTATCCTTTCCCCCCTCTTCAGCAGATTTGGTTAGAATGGATTTTCAAGTCTATTGCCATCTTCACACTAGAGGTACTCTCTAGCTGTTCTTTGGCTGTTGACTTCCTGATATTAATATAATTACCACATATTTTGGAAGGAAAAAAAAACCCCAAAACTTACAGTGAAAATTTCTGTGAAGATACTGAATTATTTACAATATTAGTAAAAAAAAGAAAAATATGAAAATTATTAGGATACATTAAGTTGTCTGCTATCTTATTCCTTCTGCAAGTCACAGAGATCCTGAAAGTAGTACTGCTTATGTGCTGAATGGATGATTTGCCCTTCAATGCCTTTCAGTCATTACGCTGTTGGCTGAGCTGCTGCTAATCCAATGTTCACACCTTACAAGTTCCTTGCTTTTACATTAATCACTAAAAGCTAAGGCATTACACCAGTTCAGCAACAACTACCACACCCAGTTGGACCAACATCAGACATCTGATACCATTTCTGTGTGATGCAAACACGCAGGAGATCAATCTCATTGATTTTTTGAGATGGCTGCTAATTAATCTCAGTTCATTTGTAACTGTTCGTAAGTTTTACACCTATGTTTTGAATTTGAATTCCTATTGCCTGATAGAGTGCTGATTATTATGCCAAAATGTAGAATAGTAAAGAAAAAGCCAAAAAATTGCTTTTTAGAAGATCAGCATTGTGGATATATGAAACAAATCTCAATGAGGCAGCTTTCAGTTCTCTTTTAGTTTTAAAATGAAGCTTCCTTTGTCTTAATACTACAACTCTGCTATTGAATGTGTTTACTAAGTGCAGTTTCAATCTTGAAAACTGAAATGGTTCATCAATTTAGATGAAGAACATTTCTACCACGACAATAATTCCTGAGTAATCGAGAAAAAACATTGTCGCGAATTTACCTAGAAATCAGTATTCCAGACGCTTTCCAGCAGGGGGCAATGGCACATATAACTGCTTTATCCCATGCCATGAGCCCGGCACTCGGCAGAGGCAGGGGAGTCACTCCTCAGCGAGCACTGGAAGCGCACGCTTCTCCATTAGACAAATTCTACTGCCCATAGCCATAAGGAAATTGGAGGTTATTACTAAATGTGGTACAGCAACAAGAGTCCCAGTGCTATGAAAACTGAAAGCATGACAAAATTCAAATACATTTAATCATTTCCTCATTTTTTACTCTTTTGTGAAACTCGGTTTGGGCAGCTCTAGCTTGGAAACTTCCACCTTCAGACAATGAGAAATCATATGAAAAGGGTTGGTAAAAGAAGGAAATAATCTGAGTAACAGAGGGACACTGGGCTACAAATAACTGAACAGCCTACAAAAATATAGCCAAGTCATGTCCTATAGTTTACTTATGATAGAAAACCCCTTTTAAAAATAAATGCATGATTTTAAAAGTCTGCTGTAAAGGAAAAGCCTTATATAGCACCCTAAAAAAAACAAAAAAGGGAAAAATATACCCCTACAATGAAAATGTTCATGTCAAGTTCTTTGGCTGAGTATATGCACACACTACATTTCACTTTCTTGTTTATTGCAGCTGCAGGAAGGAGGCTTTTGGGGTTGTTCCTCTGGCCCCAACCCAAGTGCACGCACACACAACCTCATTGCCAATTTCCCCCAGTTGACAATAGGGAGATGGGAGGGAAATGAGGGAACAGAGAAAGAAGAGAAACAGGGCTTGGTTTTTTTTCCACCCATGGGCTCTGAAACAGATCTTGGCTACACTACCTATAGGAAAGATACAATTTCAATTAAACTCATAACATCATAGCATCCCAGTTGAAAAAACAAAACACATTTTCACCACATTTTTACCCTGTAGTTTTGTATGTAGATTCTGTAATCCCTAATTTAACAGGATAAACACCTTCCACGTTGAGCCTTGTGTTAGAAGAGTAACTCGCCCTTGGGATGCAAGACAATTCAGACAGCATATGCCAGATCAGTCCTGGGATTATCTTCTACACACAAAAAGGTATTTCTGCCAACAGTGTCACATTGTGCTGATTTATTTTCTGTGTGTTTTCATATGCCACTGCAGCATTGTTCATGAGGGACTGGGTTTAAAAAGAGAATACCTCACTAATGCACATTTCTTGTTTTAACTGAAGATCCAGATTTGGGTTCTTTGGGGCATATAGAGCTTAAATGTCATTCTATGCTTTCTTCTCCCTTTCAAAACTGAAATATAGCTGCATACATACAGCAATAAAATATTTAATCCCCCATGAGTCTTAAAAAGAACAGCATAATCCAGCAAAACTCATCACTAATGTAGAAAGTGTTAAGAAAAAACTGTTTTGCTCTGTCCTGAAGAACTAAAATGCTGTTCTTCTCTTTTTCAATATACACTGGGTTCTTAGAAACTTCGTATTGAATTTCTAGCACAAAACAGCAACTGTGTTTAAAGCCACCAATGCTTACTACCATCTATGAATAAAGCAAAAAATAGTAGGATCTATTTCTGATATTCTTCCCCAGAAGTTCATGTAAAGAAACTAAGACACAATTTCAAACTCTGGTATTGCTTTCCCTCCTCCTTCAAGCAGGAGGCAAAGCAATCATCAGAAGCTGCAAAGCAGTTTGATCTTTGTTACATTGGGACTATGGAATCTAAGCAACTATTTTACAAGGCATTGTAATTGTTTGTACTTGCAAAACTGGATTAAGAAATCACTGCTATTCTTAAAACACATTTATCACATACATACAAAAGTCAGCATATTCCAGTGCGAGCGGAGCTGCAGCCAACCAGCGCGAGCTGCGGCGCACCACCCACGGCAGCGCTCATCCTCCCCTTCCCCAGAGCAATCCTGCATCTGGCCAGGGCAACGGGGGGAGTTCCCAGTGTGTCTTACCAGGGTACACCTGCCCTGCAGATGACCTGTGGACATCCCACCTATTCTGTGTTGGTGTTGTCACAGTTTCCAGCACCCTCAGCGTGATTACTGAAACACAGACATTAAAAGCTCTGAATAAAGAGGGGAGGACCATGGGAAGATTTAGGTGTGTTTAAGGCACAAGCCCTGGTTTTTTTTAAAGGCATAAAGGGAGTTGAAGCAGGGGCACTGAAGTCCTTCACTGACTGAGATGAGGAAAAAGTCAGGCTAGAGTATGGTGGGTTCATCAGACCTGTAGAATTTATAAGTTTGGGGCTTTACTGAACTTCTCAGAGTTTTATGAAATGTTTTTTCCTGGTTTTTAAATCCATTTGTTCTTTGGTCAAAACTTAATTTAAAAAACGTGTCTTTTGAACTGAGTGGAAGTCTGACTAATTCTGTTGTGAATGCTGCTGAAGATGAGCAAAAATGACACTATGATTGAGGACAAAAGGGAAAAAAGCCTCATGCGTACTCATGAGCCACAATCAGACCAGTGCCTCAGTTACAAGGCTGCAGCTCTCCTTTCTATTAGGTGATCCAAAATCAGCACCCATACTGCTAAAATCTGTAACAGTCTCTAAGGAAATCATAATGACTGGGAATCCAGAACTCAACTATTTTGTCTTCCTGTTTCTTTCTTTATTCTATGCCTGTCTCTTCTGTTTCCCTTTCCCAGTAAAGTATCCTCATTTAGATTTTATGCTTCCAGCTCCTTACTGGTACACTCTCCCTTATAGTATAAGAGCATTCCCTGTCATTTAGCACCATTACTTCTGCCATTTTTCTTCTGAAAGGAGTTATGGTTGGTCCCCAGGCCCAGCTTCAGTGGCAGGAGTACTATTCCTTCTCCATTGAAGGTGAGGAAAAAAAGCAGGATGGATATCATCCTTCCTTCTTATCTCAACCCTTCTGTCCTTTTCCCATACCAGAAAACAACTCTTGTGAAGCAGATCAAGCAGCAGCCTGCCTGATGAGGAGAAGTAGTCCTGTGCATTCTGGTTCCTTCTCTGACTGTTCCTACATTTCCAGAAACATCTCATGGGTACTCATGATATCACAGTCCATTTTTCATATTAGAATGTCTCTTAATGACTTTAAGCAGTTGTGGTACACTGCCTATAATCAAGATGTCCTACTATTTTTCATAGACACTCATGGTATCCTCTACTTTAAATTGCATTTCTTGCTACCTATGGTCTATAGCAGGTTGAGAATTATGAGATGCCCATAGTTTCCTTTCTCCTTCAATGTTCAAATTCCATCCTCCTTTCCCTCATCCTCCATATGCATTCTTCTTTCACAAGAAAAGCCATTGTAGACTCCCCCTGCCCAAGAAAAATGCATTTTCTCAAAGGAAACTTCATTTGAGCTATTGGAGTCAAAATATATTGTTATGCCCTTCTTGCTGGCTAAGAATGCTGCTTAGCCTTACCTATATTCTACCACTGCCAAAGAAGGAAGTCTATTTTTTTCCCCTCTTGGCAACTCTTTGGGAGGTACACTATTGTGTTCCCAGAGTACTCGTTCTCAAAGCCTATTGTGAAAACTGTAGTAAACACAACTCTCAGCATCAGGATACAAGAAACAGGATCCAAGGCTGAAACTATTTGCCAAGAGTGGATGTGACCGCTGCCCCATTCAGTCCTGGATGGTACAACAGTTCATCTTAGCTGCTAGATATAGCACATTCTGTAATGAGGAGGACAAAGGTGGCAATTCCTGAGAACCCATGTTGCTGGAGAAAACAGTGTCAGGATGTAAAAAAAATTTCCTTTCCATCTGTGTACTAAACAACGGATCTCAGTCACAGATAGTGGGCTGTAGGCTCAATTTGTATCGGCGTATTTCCATGTACTGTTGTGGAGCTCCATGATTACGACAACTGAGTTGCTGACAACTGAGAATTTGGCCCACAGATATTGAAATTGAAATACTCAGAGTATTTCAATTAGCTTCTCTGCTGCTTGGCAGAATATGTGATGTCAGACATGCCAAATGGTTCCCATTTATATAAAACTAGAGAAGAACCAGAAAGTGGCAAATCTAAACATTTAGGAAGCTAAGATTAAATACAGAGTTTCACAGAATCAAACTATAAAGACAAAGTGTTGCATAGGGAATAAAATGCTGTGAACAGCTGTGGAGGCATTGATGGTCTTTCAGTTAGATTATGGAAAGAATGAAGGAAATGTACAGGGAAAAAAAAAAAACACAAAACAAGCCAACCCAGATGATGAAGCTGATGTTAAGAGAAAGACTACATGGATTTTACTATTCATTATACTATTCAGCATAGTGGAAAGAATGCATCAAAGCAACTCCAGACAAAGGCAAATAATTGCTTGATTCTACCAATCTTCAAAATTCAGGCACATAGAGAGAGATACTGTGGATGTTAAAGACAGAAAAGATTATTATCTGATTTGATCTCCCACATAATACAAAGACACAGAAACCTCCCCAGGAATTGCTCTAGCAGGCCTTTAACTAATTCTTGATAATCAACCGTATCTTCTAGATATATATTTAAACTTGGTTTGTAGGCTCTGGGTAGTCATACATCACTCTCTAGATGACTGGTTCCAATTATAACCTTAATCTGAATTAAGTGTTACATCTTTTACCTCTTTCTCCAGTTTCCAGTGCTACAAGAACCCTCCCTGCATACATAGTTACTGAGTCAAGTGACCTTTGCCTTCCATAGGTTGGTCCAAGTCCCTCATGTCTACAAGTTGTAACAATGCTGTAAAGTGTAGTGCAGCTCTCTTACTATCTTCTAACAGAGCTTCCTACATACCACTACATTTATGATGTACCCATAGTCCTCCAGAGGTCTTTGCAATGGAAGAACCCATTTAAATTGTTAAGTAACTTAGAAAACATAACCTATTTTTACTACTATTCCATCTTATCTCATTGGTAAATAGATACTTTGGTGGTGTTGAAATCAAGCATAAAGGTGCTCCTTGCCATGTCTATAAATCCATTCTGGCACATACAGCCAAACAGAATCTTACATCACCAAAATCTTTCTGACAATGAAATGTTTCTGTGCAGAAAGATGCCAGGACCTTTTCTCAGCCTTAACACTTTATCATAAGCCACCAACAAAGAAGACAGACAAAACCACCTGGCACACAGTTATCTGGGGAAAAAGATAAAAGAGCACCTCAGTGTCCACCGAAAAGAAGAAGGTCCAGGGAAAAGCTGTCCATAAGGAGGACAAGTTGAGGGTCATTTTCAGACACAAGTTAACACATGACCAAAGCAAGTGTATGAGAACTTAGTATCTTTAGAGAAGCTACTTCTCTCACTTCATGAGTTTGCCACTTCCTAGCATCTTCCTCTCCCTCACAGTTAGGAAGTATGTTCTTAGAAGTCCAAGCAAAAGCTGTCACTCACCACTGCTGTTTTCGAAGGTGTTTTTTTTTCTGTGTAAGACATATGGTTTAGGTTTCAGTAGGAATGGGTATTTCTGTCTGCTTCCTAGCTTTCAGCCATGCAGCTATAGTTCCATAGGAGTCTGAAACAGCTTTTCAGAGTTGGGAAGCAAAGTTGCAGACAATAACTTGTCTGCAGCTTCAGTTTCTTCAGTTCACAAAGGTCTGTTTTCTGTAACGGACTGCAGATCATTAACCAGAACAAAGAGCTGGGGCAAAGCACCCCTCAGAGGATACCCATAGTTATGAGAAAAGGAGCAAGAGATTATATTCTGCTCATCTCACTGTCAGACATTAACCTGAAGTCTTGAGTCCTGCAGTCATTGTTACACACATACAAATAACGACATTGATGAAAGCTGTTCCATGGTAGTGACATGTATAAACATGTGTGGGGTTGTGTTCTAAGTGCTAGTACTACAATGCCATTTCTAAAGTTGACAGAGAATACACAAGATCTTTGGTAACACAGAAAACTGCCTCAACTCTTGTATCATTCAGAATACAGCTCTATCCTGTAAGGAAGTCCATAAACAGGTCAAATCACCTGAGTGGTTTAAGAGGATAAAATAACATTAAAAAGTAATAATCTTTGGAAACATTTTTGTTCCCTTATATCCCAGGAATAACTAAAACCACTTTATAAAAGGAATGTCCCAAATTCTACTTTGAGCAGAGAATATTCTGGAAACTATCAGTATGGCAATGCTTTAGAAATTACTCACAGCCTAATTAACATCTGCTTGGAGAGTTTAAGTTATTACAGGGTCATTTATCTACTCAAAGAATCTTGTACACAATTGAGCAGATTTTTAATGTTTAACGTTCCTGCCCATAAACTACCAGGGAAAGACATTCACCTAAGGGAACACGAAAGGCAGTTCAGGTATGTTTCTCTTCAACATGCCTCCCTAATGCCAGTTTTTCTAACCACAGGATAGGTAACATCACATAGGAAAGAAATGCAGTCCTTGTTTGAAAGCTCAAAGCACCAAAAGCGAAAACTACACCACCACCAAACAAACTGCAAACAAAAAACTTGTAGAAAGAAACTAGAGAGTCTATAGCTGGAAAAACTACTCACCAAAAAGTCTGATGTGAATGGTCTTAGATACACGTTGTTAGGAAATAAACCCAGGAACATGCTTGTCTTGGAAAGGTTCTCTTTCCAGCAGTTTTCCCAACCTGCAGTCTGTCTTTGAAACATCACTGGCTAGCAGGCATTTGATCAAACTGTAGCTATCCTTCTTCCACTAACTGCTGTCCTCGTTTTTTAGGGGAATTATTCCTCTGCATTTCTTTTCCCATTGTTAGCTTCGCCAGTTGCTTCCTAGGACAAATGAAATGCTGGGGGACAGGGTGCATTGTTCAGTGAGGGAAGAAAGTTCCAGGACTCAAGCAGATTCATCTCCCTCAGCTCAGGCAAACTGCAGCCTGTGGCATGTACACAGGCCTTTCTGTTGTGCCTCTGGGACTCAAAGTATAGGCTTTTCTAAGGGACGTGAAACTTAAGAGGAGATCTGTGTTGAAGTGACTGCAGACCTAGGAAGTCAACGCTTCTTAAACTGAATTTTGATTATGCTTAATGGTTTTTATTACGTGAATCAATCTAAAGACTCTGGATAGACTTTTTAATCATGATTCTGACAGTTATTTTACTTTTGGTTTGATGCTTGGGATTTTCGCTGTTATTGTAGTGCCCTACATACATTTCCAGATTCAGAAAGTTTTCTTTTAAGTAGTTTGTGTTAGTCTGTAATCCCTTTAAATTGTGCCATTTAGCAATGGCTGAGAACAGAAGAGGTGTCTAATTGAAACAATAGAGAGAACCAGCAGGGGAAAGAGACAACTGGTTCTTGTTAATGCCCTTTTCTCCAAAAGATGTGTTTTGAAGCATACACCTGGAATCATTGCTCCAAAGTACCCAGGAGAGATCAAAAAACCCTCCTAGTTCCTTGCTTCCTCAAGCACAGAAAGAAAATCAAGACTGTCTCAGTTAATGGAACGACGAGGTCAGGAGAACACAGAAAATCTGCTACTTGTTATAAGAAACCCTTTTTTCCTTCTGGCTGTGACCCCACCCCTACCATACACACAATCTATCAGCTGCCTTACCAAGTTTCCCTCCTTTCCCTCTTCTCCCCTCGGAAGCGCAGGGCTCCAGCCACCCTGTGGGACCCCTGCTGCACACTTGCAAAGCACGATGTGCTCCTTCCTTGTTTGGACCTTGGGTGAAGTTTTTTGCTACCCCACAACTAATTCAGGCAGAGCATGCATCGGACCAAGCTCTGATCTCAGACACCCACACAATTCCTGTTGTAAGTCACATATGTGCACATTTCTGACAGCAGGATATGCCTACTTGTGCTCTGTCTCAACGCATCAGCAAGAGTGGTGTGGCTGCCTTTTTAACAGAGGCAAAAGTGGAAAGAAATGATTTTCCAAAGCTTGGGGGCGTAGGCAGACTGGTAATGCTGCTCCAGCCGAAACCCAATGGTTAAAAGAAGGCAAAGCAAACCAAAGATATTAAAAGAATTTTAGTCCTTTCTCATTCAAAAGGGATTTTAAAAGACTGGCTTACATCCAGGGCAACTCTCCACTTCTAATATGGGCTGAGGGACGTATTTCAATTTGAAATTCGTTATGGGGAAAAAATTAGCTCAATTGCTGTTATTTAATGAAAATTTCTGAGCTAAGATTAGCAGTTTTAATAACTTAATTCTGAGGAATAGGCTCCATTCTTACAACCAAGAACATTTTAGTAATCTTCTGGGCATCTATCTAGAGATAAAAGTAATTAAATACCTTTTTTCAGCTCATGTTATTTAAGAGTGATAGATAACTGGCATGCAGAAAAGCAGTACAGTGTAAAAGTGTATAGTATAAAAGTGTAACAAAATGTATGTAAAAGTGTAGCTGGAAGTCAGCACTGCTGAAAATGTTGAGAATAAGTAACTATAAAATTGATTTTTTGATGTGCGAGGAATATACAAATACAGTTCCAAGAATAACACTACCAGATCTTCTAGAAACACAAATATGAAATATTTAGATAATAATTATTAAAAGACAGAAAGATAATGCAGTCAGAAAGAGGTGAATTTACCCTTTGGCTTTGCTATCATTCCCTCAGATCCATAGCAGGTTGGCTGGGTTTCTTTTCCACAGCCCTAGTTTCACCTGGCTACTGGAAGTCATTCTTTCTTTTCCCAGTTTAAGTGGTTTCAGAGTGTTAGGGAAGCAAATTAACATAACTGGGCAATAAGATCTACTGCTGTCCGTTTCAAAAACCACTGCCAATAAGAGAAATGCATATATTTGAACAAGGACTGCTTTTCAGAAGTAGAAACATTAATTTAAAGGTTTGAGAACATTTGAAAACCTGAGCTGGTAAACTGGTCAGGCCATAAGAGATCACACCACACAATTTCAAAAATGGGAATACTACATAACAAAAAAGCTGAGGTAAAACCCTGTACAAATGGAGCTGAGGTTTCCAAACCCCCAAAAAGAAATACATTGAAAAAGGTATGCTCACGAGTAAAGAACTCCTGACAAAAAGAGGCTGGAGCTGCATGATGAGTAAACAGGAAACTGGAGACAGAAAAGATAGAATGGAAGGAGTTTGCTACCATATGTGAGAGCGGTTACCCTAAATCACTCCGTTGTTCTGAGCTAAGATTAGCAGTTTTAATAACTTAATTCTGAGGCATAGGCTACATTTTCACAACCAGGAACACTACAGTAATCTTCTCGACATATATCTACAGATAAAAAGTAAGTTTCCTATCTTTTTTTTTCTCCCAGTAATCACAACGAAAGATAAAATCATACAATACTCCACCTCTGCATCTAGCTTGACAATATGAAATTTGAAATCTTGCTTTTCACATCTTGAACATTTGTTGTTATGCTTTTCACTTATATGCAAGCATAACTTGATAAGTTGCTCTATCCTGCCTGCAAAAAGGACAAAGCTGTCCAAGACACAGTGTACAAACAAGCCATTTTTTCCCCAAAAAGCTTTTTCATTGCCAATTCCACACTCTCTCGGTGTCTCTCCATCTATTTCTAGGAGTGAAATTATCAGAGCTATTCCCCAGTGAGCTGAAACTTTTGTGGCCTATCTGGAAGAAGTAGCTGTCAATTTTTTCCCTCCTGTTTCAAATGATGTTTTCCTCACTCCGTGGTCATTTGAAGCAGTGTAAATGATTATTGGCAAAACAAATTATGGAAAACCAGCTGTTACTGAAAATCTGACTTCAATTATGACTCAGTTTGTACTGTTATACTCTAAGAAGAAGGGCTATGGTAAGAAAATTCTGCTTTCTGGTACACTGTATTATCTGTATGTTATCCTTACAAAAAAAAAAAAAGGTTTTCAGTGATTTATAATACAAGTTGAATTACCTATGATGAGTATTTAGAGAAAAAAAATTAGCAGAGTCTAACTCTACACAACACAATTATGACTCAGTTTGTACTGTTATACTCTAAGAAGAAGGGCTATGGTAAGAAAATTCTGCTTTCTGGTACACTGTATTATCTGTATGTTATCCTTACAAAAAAAAAAAAAGGTTTTCAGTGATTTATAATACAAGTTGAATTACCTATGATGAGTATTTAGAGAAAAAAAATAAGCAGAGTCTAACTCTACACAACACATTCTTTTTTATATATGTGGATGCTTTGTAACTAAGCATATCTGAGATGGAATAAATGAAATACAAAATCAATTCAAATTATAGCTTTCCAATTTAATCAGATTTTCTATTGTACCGTTTTACCTCTATTTTCCATATTTTGGTTCAACTGCTGGACCAAAGAATTGTACACAGTGCAATGGAAGGTCCACAGAGACAAATGAACACACAAAGGGGTGATCTGGCCTAAATGCCAGATATTTTCAACAGCAAGTAGGAGAGTTCAGATCCAATTTACTTTAGTTCACCTAAACAACAGTGGATTGCTAGGCTTTAGTCCCCAGTGTAGTAAACTGCTACATTTTATTATTTGATAGTATATACAAAACTCAAATACCAGAAATTGGCACAACGTCCTCTATCTGCTCCCATTTTTTTGCAAACACAACAATGAACAGGGTAAGAAAATACTAATGATTAAGTTTGTAGAGTAAAATCTCACGTAGAAAAATCAGTTTGATGGCATCTGATACATGTTCCATCGAAGAGATGCTTCTATAGTATCTTATAGTGATGCAAATGCAAGTAAGCATACCACAGTATGCAAATGTGCTATTAATAAAACATTACCATGTGTTACACACGTACAACATAGGATTCTGAAAAGCATACCCTTTCAGTTCTGCTTTGCTAATCCTGAGGACTCACAGCCATGAGCAGGACCCACAAGTGCTATTAACAAAACAAATAATACAGATTTCACTCTGAAGAACAGTTCACGAAGTATGTCACTTGTGCATCAACTAGTTACAATCTCAGTGAACGAAAAGTCTCAGCACTGGAAATATTCTGAATTACTATTTGAAGCTTATTAAAGCCATCAACCAGCAGCACCCCCAAAACCTGCCTTTTTTTTAATCAATTACATTTTGTAACACAGAATTTTTTAGTGGTGAGTATTTATAACCTAAATTAGAAATACAAGGTTTCTGCCTGCTTTGTGTTTTGTTCCTGACCCAGTGTTATTTTTCCTCCAGTTCAGATCCAACCAGCTATTTAAATTCACCAGGATGTTTGCACATGTTTCCTAATTCCCTTTATATGTTAGTTAGTAAGTACATTCTTTTTAATGATTTTTTTTTCTTTTGGCATTCAACACTTCATATCTAAAAGCAAATTCTCAGCTGTAAATGTTGAGTCATCAGTGCTCTGTGCAAGTCCTGATGCTATTCTATAGAATGGCAAAGAATTTGCAGAGATGACACGTCCTGCCATGAGAGGCTACAATGTGACAAAAGTGAGAGAGCTTCTGTATTGATAATGGAGGGTTTCAAGCACACAGTGGGCAGAAGTCCTAACATACTTGAAAAATATTTAACTGAACAATAATGGAGCAATGCCAAATACTAAAAGTTACCAAAGATAATTTTAATTGTTGTAGATATAATAGTGTTCAATGACAGCTGTTTTGGAACAAAAAGGTTATTTCCTGCAAATTATTGTAATATTTTTCTCCCAAAATAGCCCCTGATTCACTGCTAACATTACCTGGCATCCTCTAATGGCTAGCACAGACTAAAAAACAGTTATTAAATTTATTTTTTAAGAGTTTTAAGATCTTAGATGAAACTAATGATTTATTTGAAAGACTAAGAAGAATCAGTTCTGAAGGGCAGCCCACAAACCAGTGGAACTATTTGCATGAATGAAGCATGATGACCTTAAAATAATAGCTATTTCAAGCTGTATTGCCTGACCATACTTTATTTCCTTGTACTTCTGCAAAACAAAATTCAACAGTCAGTAAGGATTAAAGCTATTGCTCCTCTGCCCAGCAAAATTCCATGCATGCTGGCAGAACATTTTTATGATGCAGATTTAATCACAGAGTAAGCAGATACTGTTTACGCAGTAGAAACTGTCATCTGAGCCCTGAGTTCAGCATCTGTGTACATTTACACAAAACAGCATTTGAAAAATATTATGCCCTAACACTACAAATATTTATGTACCTTTTCACTGCCCTGCTGTCAGTAGCCTCACACTGCTACCTGTGAATCCAGGCATAGAAGTCAGGAGTTTTGTGTGCATTTTGTCGGGAGTGTACCTCAGTGGTCACAGCTTCCATGGAAAGGAAGCAATACGGTTTGTGAGACTGTAAGGATGCTTCTATGTTCATTGTTATGTCACTCCTCCTGGTGATCCTTTCAGAACTAACATTCCTAAAATGACATCAGTTTAGGAGGTTTAGCATTATAATACTACATATTAATTATTTAGCATTATAATAATAAATATACAAAGACAAAAAAAGGTTTTAGCAGTCTAACTGCTTTATTTAGTCTTAACTCTTGTTATTGAAAGCCATGCAACTCATCTGCTGCAAAGACTAATGAAGGTATTTCAGTTATCATAATTAAATCTATAGGATAGTCTGAATGCCAGCTAATTCTCCTTCAGCCTGTAATAGCTATGTCTGTCCTAAAGAATTACAAAAGGTTTAAGATGCTTGTAAGTATATGCAAGTGCAAAAAAAAAGGGGGTCTATAAGAAGAAGGGGGAGAGACTTTTCAGAAGGGCCTGCTGTGATGGGACAAGGTGTGATGCTTTTAAATTAAAACACGGAGATTCAGGCTGGATGTGTGGGAAAAGTTGTTTACAATGAGGGTAGCAAAATCCTGGCACAGGTTGTCCTGAGAGGTGGTGGATGCCCCATCCCTGGAGACATTCAAGGCCAGGCTGGATGTGCTTCTGGGCAACCTGATCTAGTTGAAGACGTCCCTGCTCGTTGCAGAGGCTTGGACTAGATGAGCTTTGAAGGTCCCATCCAACCCAAATTATTCTATGACTCTAAATATATGAACCTAATTTACCAGACATTTGAAAGACACACTATTCTCCCTGGTTTAAAACTTTCCAGAATTCCCCCTCTGCAATAGAAATAAAATAGAAATAACATGAATTTGAGATCCATGCCACCGTGACTGAAATGCTGAGAAACTAATCCTTAGGGCTAGGCAGGATACCAGGAGATGCTCTTCAGCCTATGCCTTTCACTGGGGTTTAGTAGCTGCTACTACTGCTTTTCTACAGAATTAGTTGACCAACACTATTTTCTACATCTATGTAGAGCACCCTGGAGATTAGGGTAAAATATGTAAAAAGCACGGATTTTAAAAATAGTATTTCAAATTAATCCCATCACAACAATGTATAAAAACTAAAACAGGGCAAAGGTTATAGGAAATGGAAGTACCAAGAGATCTTCACACAATCCTCCAAAAGAAACAATGGCGTGGGGGGCGAATGAATTATTTTATAACAATTATGAGGGAGTAAATATCAGAAAACTACTTTTCTCACACTCTTACAAAGACAACTCCATTTTCTTCATGAACAAATGTTTGATTGGAACCTGGAAGCAAAGTTCTCTGGATGCTTTAATTTAAAATTTGCACTTTTGAGTTTTTAGTCTTTATTGGAATCAATGAGTTGCTGTGAGAGAAAGACATAGCAAATTACATGAAAGGAGTTACATTAGGAATATATGCTTTCGCCTGCTGATACAGTTATACACAAGTCCTTTTATGAGCATAAAATAATTGTATTATTTCAAATAATTATTTGTAAACAATTTTAACAACTTCAGCCTCACAGTGCTTGGGCAACGTAAGCATTATTTCCATTTTATATACAAGTAAAATGAGACACAGCTAAGTGGCTTAGTGACCCACAGGAAGTCAATGACACAACCAGGAATAGAACCTAGACCTCTCAGCAGCTAGTCCCATGCTTTAACCACAAGAGCAGCCACCTCCTTCCCATCTCATATGAGCACAACTCTAAATCTTGGTTGCATCAGCTGCTAATTTAAGATGTCTAAGCATATACTACTCCAAAAATCTGACTTTCTGAAGTTGAGCAAGTTACATTCATAAATCTGTTTTAACTTAATCACCCAAGAAATCAGGATAAACAGTCTTTAAATGAGACTCAAAATGGTCATAACCTTTTGGTTGCTTTAAAATTTTTCCTTCTGAAATAAATTTCTGATTAAAAAATCTGACAGATAGCAGTATATGCGTGAGCTCTCTATTCCTATATATTCTTTTGCCTGCTACCTGTGTGTGACATGCAATTTGGACCCGTTTGATCAGAATGAGACTAGAACATGAAGATAATATCCAATCACAGAAGAACCAGACAACCCCAGCAAGGAAGTTATTCTCTTCAAGAGAGAATGAAATCCACGAAGTCAAGAATTTGGGATTTCCTTGAGCCAAAGTTCAAGGATAAAACCCATTATAATTAGAGGTAGGCAGCCTGGTATGATCTTGGCTTTACTGAATTTAAAGCAGGCATGATTTGGATTTTGTTCTCTTTTTATCTAAGCCTCAAAGTTTGGGAAAAAGAGGATTCTTTTTAGTTGACAGGGTTCTTGTTTTGACCCGCTCTACAGTTATCTATGAAAAATCTGCATTATGCCTAGTCCTATCAGTTTTGCTGGATCCAACGCACAGAATGCTAAATGCAGTAGAACTATACTGGTGTGCAATCTCCAAAGAGTTTGGAATCGTACCAAGGGATAGATCTCTGCCATCACTTCAAGTAACGTGGTTTATACTACAGGTTTTGCTATATGTATGTATAAAACACCACTGATAGCAGTTGAAACTTCTGATTTCCTTCAAGTAGAAGTATGTAAATAGAGAATGTGAAAATTGAAAATAGAAGTATGGTGGAATATTACAAAATACCTTTTACAAACATATCTTCCCAGAATGAACCTGCCAATAAAGACAGAATAAGATATGCTAAGACAAAGTTCTTACTATCAGCAAAAGAACACCAGATATGTAAATTTAAAACCTACATAACCGAAGAGAAAGTACACACAGTTACTTTAAAAAAGGCATCAATGCAATAGCATTTTAGCTTACTTAAACTCCCTTTCTTTAAAGCAATGCAATTTCCACAATCAGAACTTGTTCTTCTGACTGCTAGATTTACAGCCACACTGCTAGTCTCATGCTAGTGCATGAGATTGCCCTCTAGATGTTAAGTTTGGCTAGATAATTTTTCATTCTATCCAGAATACTGAGATGGGACATGCTGTGTGATTTGTGATTTTAAACTTCTGTAATGCACCTAGAGACTCGGAGCATAGACACAGTGGAAACATCAAAATCACTAAGTAAAAGTTGGAACTAGTACATTTTTGCAAAGAGAGGAAGAGGCATAAATCTTTCACCTCTATACGCTTTTAAGATTTCTACCCTTCTCAAGCCAGTCGTAAAAATCACTGTATCATGAACAGAGTCTCTGATATATTAATTGTTCTAACCTCAGATCAAACCATAAAACCCTACCTGGCGCACCTTAGAACCTGTTGCACAGACATTTAAGGGAGGTTATTTGGTCCATACTAGTACCCTTATCCTCCTTGAGATTCCACAAAGTACCCTTTCTCATTTCAGTGAGATTATTTCTGCCATATGATTCAATATAACCTGCTTCAAATTTTCTGACTAATGGAAATGAATAATAAACAGTAATAAGTGTACGGAGAAATAAGATTATTTTTTTTTTCAGATGCAAGAAACTCTTCAAAAAGATTTACCATGAAAACTGAGTGATTAAAAGTAATATAAAATGTGATTCTTTTACATGAAAAGAACTAACCAATGTTTTTATAGTCAATAAAAAACCCCCCAAGCACAACTGATCTTTTGTGAAGACAAGTTATCCTCTAATTTCGAAACTAGAACTGATGCTTAGAGGCCTTTCTGCTTCTCTTTGAACTTCGGGAAGAACTGCCCATGCTCAGGAAGGCCTGAGCCTGACATTTCATTCTTGTTTCATGAGGCTTAAGATCCCAGTCAAACTTAGGAATTCTCTCAGAGAAGCAGGGGAGAAATTCTGCATAATCCAAAACGGGGCAGTGAAATAATGCAAACAAAAACTGTATGAGAAATTAATGATTTCTTTATTATGACCATTTCAATACTGTGTAATGAAACTCTAGAATTAGATAGTATATCTAGATAGTATATAGAATTAGGTAATATATCTGCGGCCTATTTTACTTCTTTACCAATACGAAATGATTGGCTTTCTGTCCCCCACGTGTGAACACCCTCCCCACCCTCCCCCTTTATTAATAAAGAAAAACAGATTAATGCAAGTTATAAGTAAGGCGCATTTTTAACTTCCAAAGAAAATTTATGGGTTCTTCATCTCTCAATTCTTCAAATTAAGATTAGCTGTCTTTCTCAAAGAGACATCTAATGAGGTACCAAATACTACCTAAAAATCTATGTTAAGCAGGAAATCAATGTAATTTTTCCTTTTCTGTCTCAATCTGTTACAATATATATTTACAAAATCTAATTTGTACATATGTCAATATTACCGTTTCTGCTTTGTATTTTATGAGTTCTCTTCAAAGGATGAACTTGCTAAGAGAATATAATGCTTATAACAAATAAAATGGTACAGTATTTGTAATACTTCTCTGAGAGCTCTGTTTGGCTGATTTCTCTGCACTGAGATATCCCTATTTAATTAAAATCTCAACTATCCATTTCTGCTTTACTTCTGAACTTATTGCAAGTCTAGGCTCAAAGTATGAGTTTATAGTGACAATCAGATATTCATTAATATATGTCAGGTTTTGGAATGCTCCCAGTTTCATGGAGTTTTAACAAATTTGCATGTTAAAGCCCAGATTCTAGGGAGGGCTCCTCTGTTAGTCAGGCACTGAAACTAAATGGGTATACTCTCCAGCAGTTTGCGCAGAGAACAGCATTGTGTCTGTTCTCAGCAGAGCTAAATCCAGATTCTGTGGAGGTGTCCAGCTAAGATCCTTCTTCTTTTAACCTTCTGTTGAAACTTTACCTGACGCATTGCTGTAAAATGCTTAGAAATATTAATAATTTAGGTATTTAACCCTCTGTTGCTGTTAGATTATTTCACCCACATTTGCCTCTTTATTTATCCATAGCCTCTTGTGCTAATTCTGAGGTTTTGTTTTCCTTGTTTCTAGCACCTGGCTCCCAATTCTGAGCCAGGGTATTACTGCATAGATATTACTGCTATATGTTAAACAACCGAGCAAACAAACAAATTACAGAAGATTTCCAGGCTAAAAATTTCAGATGGGGGGAAAAGCATGGATTAAAAAAAAACCAAACCCAACCCTTGATAAGTCAAGGCAGAAGTAACACTCACTTCAAGCCTCTACAAATAGACAGTTAATTCTCACCAAAATTAACATGAGGCTTCAAGCCTCTCCAGACAGAAAGACTGTTCTCATAAACAAAAAGCTGTAGGCGATGTTAGTATCTATAAGTAGAGCAGGTATTTTGACGTATTCAACTCTAATCTATAAATTGCCTTCAGTATACAAATAATAAAGCAAATGTAGGCTCTCTTTCAAAATGCTTGATGACTAAGAATGATAATGAGGTGAAGTTTGGATCCTCTGAATCTTCTAGTGATGTCCAGGACACCAAGAGTTTTTAAAGATAAACTGTTGTATCCTGGGGCATCTCGATTTACAAGATGACTCCCTAAAGCCTGTTGATCTTATGACTTTTTTTTCCACATTTAACTTCTTTTTAAGAGATTCAGAGGTGAAATAGAGGGAGGTTACATGCTTGTTGGAACTTGCTCTCTCCTGAGCGTTACCGAACACTGCCTGTACCATTTCTCTCTGCATTCCTGGAGGGAGGGGAATGAAGGGGAGGGGGGCGAGAGATAATCTGTAGCTATAAGAAAGTGAGGGGGAAAAAAATGTCATTTACCTCTGTCACTGCTAAGAATCTTTTCAGAAAAGCCTTTACTCCTGCCATAGTGGGGTACAAACTGCCGTGAGGTGACCAAACCAACTACAGGCAGCGCGGAGAGGAGTTAGCTGGAGAACGGGAATGCAAAAGAGAAAGCAGTTAGCAGCCGGAAAAACTGAATTTTCAGTCACAGGAGATTACAGAGAGCAGAGATCAAACTCCAGACCCGCTCCGAGGCCCGCGGGCTGCCCTCAGGTACACTCTTGCGATGTCGCTCAGCGAGCACGGACCCGGAGGGAAGTGGCTCGGGCGAATGGGCGCAGTGTGAAGAGGAGAGGCAGGAGAAGCGGCGCCGCCTCCTCCTCCTCCTCAGGGT
>NW_009929907.1:297-2487 GCF_000696875.1 Nestor notabilis | reverse complement strand
ATAATATATTTTTGTATTTTTTTCCCTATCACAAACGCCACAGCGTCAAAGAAGATGTGCTGTGTTCATCAGACCTCCAGGCAGCCCCTGCTTTGCTTTCAATCTCCTTGCTTTGATGGAAATACGAAAAGGAAAAGAAAAATAAAAGCTGCTGGGTTGTTTTCCCCTCACTTTTCTTTTGCAGAACGGTTTGGCCATTGGGATGTGGCTGAGGTTTGAGGAGATGAGTCTGCGAAGTCCCGCTCTCATTGAGAGTTGTCAGAATGAGATAATTAGCTCTTTATTTATCTCCCAGCAATGAACGCTTTGTGTTTACGTTTCTGTCATACTCGGTGGTATTTTAATCACTGTACCATAGCAAGAGCTCGATTCTCATTCACATGCTGGCAAGCTCTTGGGCTGAAAACGGGAAGCCAGTGAAGTTTCTTTCGTTTCTTGCTCCTCGCTTCCTCTCCTTTCTTACTCAGTGAGATCTACGGGTTCTAAGTTAGGAATTGAGAAATCAAGTTTACGAAACGAAATCTCCCTTGCGATGAATTTCTTTGTTTAGAGGGAAATTTTTAGTATCCAAACTCCTCTCTCTTTGCTCGCTGAGCTCTGTGCGACCAGAACGCCACTGGGTTTCAGGAACTTTTTTCTTGTATTGGTTCCGTTGTGTTGGTAGCTCTTGCTTGTTTTTAGGCTCCTCTCTCTTTTTTTCCTCCCTGGGCTAAAACAAAACCCGAGGAGAAAGGGCCGGGGTGGGGGGAATAGGTGACTTTATTGGTGCTTGTTCCAGCCCAGTGTTTTTATTGGGAACCGTGGCGCTTCCCTGAAGGCACTTGTGCTAGATAACAATATTGGGCAATTAGCATCCTAAACAGTCCCGTTTCAATATAATGAATGTGCTAGGCAAAGCCGTTACCCCTAGCATTTTATTTCGGTGGCAATACAACAACAAGGGCTGGGAGGGGTGCGTGGGGGATGGGGAGGGAGGACAGGAGGCAGCGCTAAGCCGATTCAGGGCATTGTCTGCCTTTTGTAAACGTTATCTTTGACTTAAAGGCAGAACTCAGAAAGGAGAGGGATGGTGTTGTTTCCCTTGTTTCTACTTTATTTCCCTCGAGACAGGAGCTCTTAGGAGACCAGACAGCCCCTCAGGACACGGGCAGGTTTTGGGGACGGGCGGCTTTGCCGCACCCGCCTGCGCGCTACCTGCGCGTCCCCTCCGCGCTCCCTGCGCTCCTTTCAGCCAGCCTTGCTCCAGCTCGGAGCGGCTCAGCCTTGGGGGCAAAGAGCCAGATCTATCGCAAGTGCTAAAAACGTCCCGCGGGCTTTACAAGCCCTCAAAGCCCTTTATGTGCCGACCCTCTCTGCTCCCGTCTCTGCTCCTTCTCTCCGGAGCGTCGAGTAATGCGAAAAGACCTCAGTTCTTTCCCCTTTTTTCTTCTATTTTTTTTTTTAACCTTCTTTCTCTTTTACCCTTTCCTCCCAGATTAAACATAACCTAAACTGCTTTTCAGGCTCCAGGCACCTGGCTGGTGCTCGGGAGGTTACCAGGAGCGGTGATTTGGTGACCAAACTCCAGCCGCCGAGGCGTCCCCGGCTCTTCGGGGGTCTGAGGGGCCGGACTGAAAGGAAGGCACTATTTCAAGTGGCCCAAATTAATTTGATCGCGACATTATGATGCATTTGGAAAAGATGAAAGAAAAGGCTGGCCGTCTCCTCCAAGATCTCTATAATTATAGATAATATATCCTATTTCAAAGCAATTAGCTCAATCAGGCGTAACGAGGCACTTTGCTGCCAGGGAGTAACAATGCCTTACGGTTATTTAAGCTTCGAGATGTCAAGCAGACTTCGAGACACTCTGCTCTGCCCAAAAGGGAACTTGGCTGTCTTGGTGAAAGCCCCATGGCTAAGGCAGTGGTTTCCCTTCAGTGACAACACGCCTATTTCATTTTATATATATGTATTAATGCTGTTGCAAAGGTGCCGGCTCTCCTCGGGAAGAGCACGGCTCCTCTAGGCCCATTGGGGCCCGGGAGCCATGTGGCATCCCTTCTGCCCTTGCCGCCAGCACCGACCTGCCTCACCTAGCCTGCTCGGGATGCTTCTACTCTCCGAACCTGTCCCCCGCCCAGTGCCTTCCTTTCGTTCGCTTTTTGGGGTGACTCCGACTGCTCCTCACGGGGCTGTGCCGGGGCAGCC
>NW_009929907.1:0-208 GCF_000696875.1 Nestor notabilis | reverse complement strand
ACAGTGTGCAAGGGGCCCAAGAGAAAAGAGAGCATCCGACTGCCTTAACAGCGAGCCGGCGGTCCCGCATACGTGCCTGCCCGTGTGTGGAGGGGTCTCTGTAGAAACAGAGAAGGGGAGCAGGGTGCTCAAATCCCCGCGCCCTGACCCAAACCCGCAGGAGGGGTGCGCGGGGTGTGTGTATGTGCGTGCCTGCGGCTTTAGGCCG
>NW_009929906.1:684-1015 GCF_000696875.1 Nestor notabilis | reverse complement strand
CGTGCCTCTCCTGCTGCTGCACCAGGGCCTCCTCCAGCTTCTGCACCTGGTGGTGCAGAACCTGGGGGAAAGAAGGGTCTGAGCCTGCTGAGGCCTCCTCCAGCCCCCCGCTGCCCAGGTCCTTCTGGCACTACCTCATCCTTCTGGTCCCCCCTCAGCCAGGCCCTCACGCGGGCAAGGTGCTTTTCCTCCTGCAGAACAAGGGCAGTGCCCTGCACCCTCACCCTCTCCAGCCCTAGGGCCATGCCCATTCCCTGCCCCAGGGCACCGGGAGCACGGGCACAAGGCCAGGCACAGGCAGTAATGGACGCCCCATGCTCCTCCCCAGCCC
>NW_009929906.1:0-596 GCF_000696875.1 Nestor notabilis | reverse complement strand
GCCCCTCACCACTTTGTGCCCGCAGCCACAGCGGCTGTGGGCCATGGCCAGAGGAGGGGACACCAGCCTCACTGTGGAGCTTGTTGCCTGTTGTGCGGAGCTCTGCACAGGCTTTGCTGCCTGCAGGAGAGGAGGGGGAACAGGAACATCTACACTCCCTCCAGTGCAGACAATACCACAAAGCAAATGGCCTCCCCAGCCATGCTCCTCCCCCTGGCTGCTGGGGCACACCCCCTTCTAGTCCCTGTCAGAATGTGGTCCTGAGCAGTGGGCTGCGGCGACACTGTTGGAGCAGATGATCCCCAGAGCTCCCTTCCAGCCTCAGCCAGTCCGTGACTGTGACCTCGCCACCCCACACCTACCCAGCGCTGCAGCATCTTCCTGCACCTTCTTGACCTGGTGCACCTCAGGCACACGGAGCTCCTGCTTCACTGCTTCTGCCTCCATGGCAGGGCATGAGGGCCACGCAGGCTCTCTGAGCACAGACCCTCCTGTCCCACGGTGGAGTCCTTCCACAGCACAATGGACACAGGACAGGGCGCTGGTGTCACTCTCCCAACTCCTGCCCAGCAGCACCCAGGTTCTCCAGACGCTCC
>NW_009929905.1:39604-49215 GCF_000696875.1 Nestor notabilis | reverse complement strand
CCGTTCCGTTCCGGTTGGACTTGCGGTGTTAGCTTTGTTACCTGCCCGTGTAGTTACGCGGTCAACCTCACTTCAGCCCTGTCAGCAGAAATGCTGTACGGGAGGAGCGGCCCGTATATATCAGGGGATTTGTGCGTCACGGCCGTAATAAATACTGTCCTTTCCCATTTCCGTTCTGATTTGTGACAGGCCACGTTGAAGGCAGATTGTGTAAACAAGCCGTTTGTTCAGAGGTGCCACGATCTGGAGACAGTCATTGAGGAGCTTCCTGCCAAGGTGAGCAGTCACTGCCTTGTCAGAAACTCTGCCCGGCCCATTTCAGGGGGATTTGCTTTCTTCACGTTATTGTTTTCTTTGTTCATATTTCTCTTCTCAAGAGTTTAGAGGACCCCAGTGGAGTCCAGCGTTTTCCCAAAGAGCTAAAACCCTTTTCTAAGCATTTAAAAATGGTTTCAGTTGACTGCGTTTCATTAACACCTTTCAGCCGCAATTCATGAGACTACTTTTAAAGTGTGACAAGTAATTAGGTAGATGCTGATGAGCATCATTGCAACTTTAGTAGGATCAGAAATCAGGATTGATTTCCTGTAACTGCTGTGTTATAACAGATTCTTTTGAATGGAAGCTCTGCCCAGTGATAATATGGAAACAGTCATGGATAGGTGGCAGGCAGCATGTTTGTGCACTCCAGGACATGCAGTAGAGATTGTTCCAGTGAGGAATTGTACATATGAACTATTTGTGTCTCTTTTTTCTAAAGGAACTGCATGGCATCTTCCCATGGCTGGTGGAGAGCATTTTTGGTAGCCTGGATGGCATCATTATAGGCTGGAATCTTCTCTGTTTGCAAGGAAGAACAAATCCTACAGAATATTCTGTGGCTTTGGATTTCCTGGATCCCAGGTAAACTCATTTCATCACAGACTAAAAGATGTATGGTGAACAAACAACCAGTGTTTGACCTTTTTCTGTTGTGCAAACATAAGTTCATAAAAGTGAGACAGGAGAGGGTACTTACCATGAGTTTTCTTTCTGATGCTTGTTTGCAGTGGACCAATGATGAAGCTGGTTTATAAACTCCAAGCAGAAGAATACAGATATGATTTCCCAGTCTCGTATCTTCCAGTGAGTAACTGAAAAATTTGTAAGATGACAATGTAGTTGTTGTTACAGCTTTTAGAACTTTGCACACACTGTATACATATGGTTCAATACACGCCAAGGTGCTTAGCGCTCCAGTTTTGGAGCACACCCATTTCTCTAAACAGTTGCTGGAGGAAGAAATTCATAGGAGATGGAGTTGTCAGCAGCTGATATTTGTGCTGTTTGGCCAAGAAAGCTGCATTGTGATCATTATCCAGTCCCCAGCTTTGTCACTGTTACCGATACTTCATAGAATCATAGAATGGTTAGGGTTGGAAAGGACCATCTAGTTCCAACCCCACTGCCATGGGCAGGGATGCCTTACTTGCAGGACAGAAAATAGTTTTCCAGGCTTGTCACAGAGCAGTGCCTTCTCTGGCTGTGCTTGTGCCCATGTACTTGAACACTAATTCATATCCTTTGTATGAATCCTAGATATGAAGTATGACCTTTCAAACAAAGGTATTTATCTGCAGCATTGTTTCACTGTTTCTTCAGTTGCTATGAGCTATCTTGTAACAGTTGATACCTGTAAAGATATCAGTTCAGATGGCTCTGCAGTCTTTAACAGAAGGAAATATCATTCAAGTATATAGTAATTGCTGGTCCACAGCTCATTTACCCCTACAAAACCATCAGCTATCAGGCAAACAGCAGTCTCCTGCTGCTCCCAGTCCAACCTGATACTTATTTTCTGTGAGAGAGTTGGCAGTTATCTAAAGAGCGTGCATTTGCACAAGGAACTACTGCAATGCAGTAAAATCCCACTGAGCTGAATGTAGATAGCATTCCAGAATGCTGGAATGCAGCAAAACTTTGGTGTCTGAAAACATACTCTGCAAATATGCTGAGTAGCCACATTAATAATTCATTACTCTCTTTCAGGGCCCAGTGAAGGCTTCAATACAAGAGCAAGTCCTACCAGAATGCTCTTTATACCACAACAAAGTCCAGTTTCCTTCATCTGGTGGTTTAGGTTTGAATTTGGCTCTTAGTATCCTTTTAACAGTTGGATATTTAGTTCCTTTTAAGTATCTAAAACTGAGATATTATGAGCGTTTCTGTTGTGCATTTATTATGTGTCCATGGTAAATCACAGTCATGCTAAAGAGTTTGGGCTGATTAGAAATGTGTAGATTCCAATGAAAAATAAATTTGTCCTCTTCTTATAAACCCTTGGGGGGGAATTTCTGGCTCTGTGCAAGTCAACAAAAAAATTCCCAGTGCTTTCAGTAGAGCCTGTATTTCACAGTTCTTGTTTTCGTAACTACTTAATATGGTAAAAAAGAGCATGTTAACTTTGCAGCTGGCACAGTTGTTGCAAGCACTCTAGTTGCAGTTGCACTGGTTTCAGTCTGAGACAGTCAAATGTGCTGAGAGTAATGCAAACATACCTTGCCACATAGGGGAAACTTCAATTATCAATGTTTGAGTCGGTTGGAAAGCAAAGCTAAATTTGCTGTTAAGCTTTAAGCAATTTAATTAGCATTGACAAAATAAAAATTTAATGTCTAGTCAGCACCCCAGATGTACCTGTTTTTTTATTATCTGATCCTTGACTGGTTTTCCAGATCCATTTGAATATTATATGTTTTACTTTGCAATTAGTTTGATTATGCAGAAGGTAAGTACCTTTCACAGTTTTTCCTTTAACATAGTATTAGTCTTTCTTCACAATGCTTTAAGAGCCTGCTAGGATGCTGTCAAGCTAAATTAACAGTGGTTTTGTCTGTACTGTTACAATTTGTTGTCACTTTGGTTCAGTTGGTAATGAAGTCTAGATAAAAAACAAAATACCCACCTTGGATATACCAGTAAGCAGTCTGTCCAACAATACACCAACATGGAGAAGGCAAGGGATGCCAAATGGGTTTCCTACCCCTCTATCCGATAAGATAGTTTATGCAGTTATAATCACAGCTCTGTACTATGATGTCTGGTTGTTTGGTTCCTCTTCCTCTTGTTACCTGTGCTATATGACACTGTGCTTTTCTCATACCTGGTTACATTCACTACTGCAGCAATGGTTCTCTTAAAGTTAGTTACTTTAACTTTGCTCCACGATATCTTTGTCGCCAGTTCACTCTTTATAACCCCTGGGCTTCTGCTTATTTATATTAAATGCGTCTGGCTGTGTAGTAGGCATGCCCTAGCAGTGACTTAAGGTAACAGTATATAACTCCACGTATATTCTGTGTGTCTGTTTCAGAACACATCTGTCACTCATCACGTGAGCCCTTCCAACAGTGCTTATTTCATATTGGTGGACACATACCTGAAGTGCTTCCTACCCACAGAAGGAAGTGTCCTTCCTCCACCTTCTCTAAATCCTGGGGGAGCCATCCCTTCCCCAACTCCCAGGTAATGACTACAGTGCCAGAGGCAAACTGTGGGAACAGTGCTTACAAACTATAGGAAACACCTCCACTCTTTATGATCTGTATGTACTTATGTAATTACAAAAACTAAATACATTTATGTTTACTTAATTTTACCATAAAGGTTTCATTTGGAAGTCTGAAAAGTAGGTGTTACTGGAGCAGAAAAGGCATGTATAAGCAACAAAAAATAATCAGTTCATCCACTCCAGTTGTGTTTTGTGCACTGCAACTGGAGTACGACAGATCTGATCGTACTTGACAGTAATTTTTACTATCTTCGGATACCTGTGGTATGTGGTAAAGATGGTATTGGTAACAACACTGTTACAATTTCATTAATGTTGCTATAAAGCCACATAACTTGGCAGTTGGTCATTTTGTTTCAGTTCTGAGGTTGCCATCCTTGATTGTTAAATGCTCTCATGACCAACTTTTACAGTCTTTTGAAACTGGTGTGTTGGGATGATGTCTGTAGCTTTGCTACAGACTCATAGGGCTCGTAGGTCTTCTAGTTCTTAAATTCCTGATATGTAAAGCCAAGACACATATTCGCAATCAAATCATATAATGAGTGACTGGATTTCAAGTGACTTTTTGCGTGGTAATGGATCAAGCTGTTGAGCCACAACTGGGAGGAAAAACATTAAAGGTTTTTGACTACTTACTGAAGTTTTATGTGTCTATGTGAATATGGCATAAAACCAAACTCACAAAGTTGAAGTGAAAATTCTCCAGTACAAGCATATAGTTTTTTGTGCTTTGTAATGGCTGAGTGTGTGAAAATCCACATTTTCAAAATCGATTTTGCTACTCAAATTCGTAAAATGTCATCAATATTATCAATTTTATATAAATGTAAAAATAAATAGCCATTATATTTTCTATAACTGCATTTTAAATACCAGTTTTCATGGTCTGTTGAGCCTTAGCTTGTACCCAGGAAAATACAGATCAGGTGAATTATGAATATGGAAGGCAGAGTGAAAGAAATCAAACTGAACAGGAGAACGGAAACCCAATAACATCAGGTCTGTGTAAAGCTGGTTCAGTGCAGTATGAATAAGGATGTAGTATTTCTTTAAAGTGACTAGTAATTATAACACAAGGCAGAAGTTCAAATTGTGCAGTCAACTATATGGTTTTACTTCCTAAAGACTGCTTTTCAGTTTATAATCCAATGATTAAAAGCAATGATGCATTTCCCTGTACTGAGGCTTACTGACTTCCGTATTCCCATTTGTATGTCTGTAAAGGTCTCCAGCAGTGCCTTTCACTTCCTATGGCATGCACCATACCAGCCTGCTGAAACGGCACATTGCCCATCAGCCCTCTGTGAATGCTGACCCAGCCTCTCAGGAGATCTGGAGATCAGAAACACTGCTACAGGTAAATTGGGTTTAAGGAAGAAAACACCCCACATTTCTTGCTGCAAACTAAGGAACCTCTTCATTTAAACCAAAGATAGTCACATCGTTTTGCTTTAGTTTTTAGAACTGAGCGGTGCAGTTGTTTTCTGTTAGTGAAACAACTGTGAAACTGTTAAATTGTAATTTAGAAAGGCACTTATTTTTTATTTTTTTTTTTTAAACACTGCATATCTAACAATTGATCTCAAACATTTAAGGTTTCTTTTTCCAGGAAAGTTTCTAAACCTGATTTTCTTTTTTAAATCTTACATCAATTCTATGCTTTAAACAAAAGTTGAGCAGAGAGAAGTTGGTTCCATTCACCATCAAGGGAAAGAAAAGGAGAAATTGGGCAGTGGTTCTAAAACAAGTTCCTACCATGTTGCTGAACTGAATTATTGATGTTTAGCAGGTGCTAACAGTGTGCCAACTCAGAGTCATTTGCATTGACATGGTAACCTGAAACATGTCTGAATAGGTGGTTGTCTATTTACAAGTACAGCTTAGTCTTCAAATTATATACTATGGTCTTCCTCTATACTTAGCTTGTGACTGACAAGAGCCGGATTATTAGCTGAGAAAATATTTGTTTTGCAGATCTTTGTTGAAATGTGGCTTCATCATTATTCACTGGAAATGTATCAGAAAATGCAGTCCCCTCATGTCAAGGTAATAGTTTGTACTTCATTCGTGAGTGTCATCTGATGGTTGACCTTGTATCTTGGGGTAAATCTCGTATTCTGTTGATAATTGTTGTGATGTATTGGTGCAAAGAAAAGAAATAATTTACCAGAATATCTACATAAGTGTGTCAAAATTGCTAATCCAGTTATGACGAATTTTGTGAGTGTGTCATCCAGATTTGCCTTCATTGCAGAAGTTGTGTTTTGTTTTTTGTGAAAAATGAGTTTGTAGGAAGGTCACAACAATCTGAATGCCAAGAGTCAAACTGTTAACGATGGGGAAGATGCCACTATAAAGCTATAGTATTAAATCTCACTGGGGCAATATGGCTGCTAAAAATAGCTAAAATTGATTTCCAGCAGTGATAACTACTGTTACGGAAATACCAATTAGTAATTTCTAAGATTCATAACCATTTCTTAGCATAAATCCAAAATAAAAAAGGAAATCTTACAAAACTGTCCCTCAGTGTTAAGTGAATAAGCCATTTTTGTTGTTTCGTATTCCAAAATATGCTTTTCACCATAATGGTGTCAGAAGTAGTTGTGTAGCTACATATCTTAACAAGCTCTTGCATAGATAATACACTGTTTTGAGCAGTTTGTGGTGGCCTGTTCAGTAACAAACTACTGCATGCAAAAACTAAGTAAGTGTTGAGGAGGCCAAGATCAAAGGTATTATGAACATAAAGGGAATTTGGAGGAGAAAATGTTGATTCTCTGAATTCCCTCTGGGTCACAGTGGGACTTTCATAGAAGAAGAGAAAAATATAAAAGCTACTCAGGATTTACTCCTGTTTTGAAAGAGCAATATGGGAATTGATCAATTGAGAAATTCTGATCCTTCACTCCACAGGCTATAAAATAACAAACTTACTTGTATTTTGCTAGGGAAAAACATTGGAGAGCTGAAGTGTGATGGGTTTTGTCTTTTATTCTTAAAGTTGAGGTCAAAATGCAAACTCACTGATGTTGCAAAGTCTCCACTTGGGACTCCCAGCAGCATGGCTGTGCACCTGTGATGGAAAGGCTTTGCTTGAAGTACCTTTGGTCTGTCTGTCTGTCCAGTCTCTGTGCATCAAGCACTGTGCTTAGGCCAGAATGATGATTGCTTTAAACTTCTCTCCTCTGTTCACCCTCTGTATTTCAGATTCACTAGGGAGCAGCAGTTATAAACAATGACTATCAAAGTTATGGTGGAATAGGGACTAGGTAAAGCTGAAAGTTCTCTGAAATCATCACTTCAGGATCCAGAAGGTGTGTTGAGCCACAGCTTGAGGTTGTAACTCCCTAATGGTATTTTAGTTTCCTCTTGATGGGAAGTAATCATGGACATGTGAAAAAGGAAGTTTTTACTCTTTGGGGGTTAGAATAAGGGACCGGAATTCCTCATGACATCCATAAATGGATTCACATAAATGGATCCCTCCTGCAGGACTGAGATCTGAGTTCCAGATCATCTGGGGACAGGACCTTTCATAAGCCTGTGATGCTTAAACTAAGCTGTCAACTGGTCTTAATGTGGGCTGAAGGAGAATAGTCTGTTTCATAGTTCCTCAGATGAGGAATTAGAATATGCAGAATGCAAGTTTTGTTTTAACATAAGGGTTAAAGTTAATAATTATGCAGGTTCAATTGATCCCATTTAGCATTCTGTGTGTTTGGAAGGAAGGGTAATCAGTGACCATTCATCCCTGAAGCTAGGCCTGTTTGACCATCAGTGGCTTGAAATGGCCACATACCTATTTTGGAAGGTGGGATGAGGTTCCACAGAACTTGATCTTTTCTTTGTCCAGCAGCTAGACTAGTTTGCTGTGATGGGCCAAGCCAGATCCCAGACATGTAACTTTCCTGTGAAGTGCCCCAGGGAATGGTAAATTTTCCTTAAACCTTGTCAATATCATCACAGGCTTCTTTTTACAAGTAGAAGGAGGTGGAATGGGAATGAATAATTTCTTTTGAGAAGGTCTATTTTGTTTCTAGTTTACCGCTTTGAATTCTTTCTGGGTCTCATGTAAACCTGAGGTGGCACTATTTGCTATGCTATTTCACTGTTTTCCCCATTAATTCAACTATTTTCCCATTCTTTTACGTTGTCTATTTCCTTTTTCTTTCTCAAGTGATCCAGAGCCCAAGCGCACAGCATCTCTTTTCGTATTCCCTCTCGCTGTAATGACAATGAACCCTTAAAAAGATATTTTTGATAAAACTTCATGTAATGCTTCCTGACCTTCCAATGCCAGGTGCCACAGACCCCAACACTGCTTGTGGAACATCAGACTACAAGCTCTTGCTTATTCCTGCGGCAGGGGAGTTGATTATGAAGCAGACAAGTCTGAGTTGTTGGAGGGCTTGCAGTAACCACTCTAAGAGAGTAAAACTAAAAGATAACAAACTGGCACTAGAGGACATTGGGTAGGGGCTATTTGAAGACAGCAGAGGTGTGATCTGGAGAGCTAGTTTAGATGCCTGAAAACAGTCACTGGGATCTATGCAGTGTACATATTTTGGTTTATGTTTTTTCATTAATTTCATACGTGTGTCACTGTTGCTACAATATCCTCTCACCATTGCATTGTCAAAAAATACTCTTTACCTTATTCATCCAAGAAGAGGTAGTAAAAGTAATTTCCTCTTTTGAGACATTCATAAGACCTGCAGCCTTCCTAAATGGCCTTTAAGTACAAAGAGAAGACAGAGGATTTCTCTGAACTGGAAACATACTGGACAGGGTCAAAGTGATTATAAAAGAAACAAACTTTTTTTCTTCCTGGCCCTTGGGAAGAAGAAAGTATCAATTTGAGTTTCTTCCCAATATACAAACCATGGTTCTCCCATAGCACAGGAAGAAATGACAAAGTTTTCAAAACAGTATTTAAAATCCTTGCAGAATATTGAATGCTTTCACTCCATTAGTAAAATACTGTAACAGTGTGTAAACCCATGTTGCTGCAGTTCAGTTAACTTCTGAAATGGGGAGTTTATTTGGCAAAAGCTCCATATATCCCCTACCGGTACTTGCTGTGAGGCTAGCAAAGAGCCACAGCCACTTACAGCTATACCTATACACCTGCTCCCAGGTGCATTTCCAAATGGATAAAGGGCATGAAATACTGTGGAATCAATGTACTGAACACCAGAAAGAAGGATACTGTGGCTGCAGTTCTTACTGTGGTATGTTGTCCCTGACTGTATTTGTGATGTTCATTTTTCCCCACCCTTCTTCCTTGGTCTCATTCTCACTTTTTTTTTTTTTCTCTTGCTCTCTTCTCTCCTTTCTTCCCTCTCCCCCTTCCTTTTTGTTTCTGTTGTCTCAGTTGGAGGTTCTCCACTACCGACTCAGTATCTCCAGTAAACACCACGGTAGTCCTGCCCAATCCAGCTACCAGGCCCTCCACGCATACCAAGTATTACCATCTTTTCATTTTGTTTCCTTTGTAAAAATCTTGTTCCATTATATAATCTGCAAAGTGTATTGGTGCTAGCTGTACAGCACCTCTTTCTGCCAAGGTGTGGTTTTACATCTTGATTGAGAACACTGCGCTGAGATTTACTAAGTTTTCAGTGCAAACAGATACTGAGAGGTATTAGCAAAGGCTATAGAGAAGATAGTTAAAATCTAGCATATTATGAGGACTAATTGGGAACTCCCATTTTTAGAGATGCCCTCTTATAATGCATTGTAGAAAGAGGCTTATCAGCTGTGCTAATATTTTTTGACACCAAAATTGGCTTCACCCAATGGCATATTTCTGGCCCTTACACACTAGTCATTTAAGCAGAAAGCGTGGAAGAGAAGATCAGAATTTGCATGGCTGTCACCTAAAATTAAGGTAGGTAACACGTAGAGAGTTTTAGCCAGTGAGATGTCATTAGATAGTACTAAATTTATAGTGGCAACATGAACTTGACTATCCAGTTTTGCAGAAGCACGAGTGGTACATTTTGCAGATTGTTCAGGAAATGTGCATTGAAAAACATTCCTGTTGGAACAGATT